>NW_028253536.1:0-96655 GCF_964263255.1 Lissotriton vulgaris
TTCTACGGGAGCCGAAATGATCCGGAGAAGCAGAGTTCGCCTTGAAACAGGTATGGAACGCCCCCCCTGGGTACAGTGAAATTCGTACATCCCATGATCATAATAATAGGTGCCAATTTTAAAAAGCACATTTACACAATGCTTTGCAACAAAGGGATACTTCTTGCAGCATCTCATAATTTGGCAAATACCTGAAAGAAAAACAAAATGCCTTCCTACCCTTTGGTGTCAATCTCTACTCAACAGTGAAACCAATAGAAACATTACATATAAAATGGCAATGTGGAATATAAAACACTAGGCCAGGGCTAATTATTGAAAAAACTCCCATCAGCGTATAATTATTATTATTATTATTATTATTAACGAGTTTTATATAGCGCCTGGTTACCCTTGGGCATCCCCACGCTCATCCAGAAAGAAACACTACCACAAAAGGCACTAGACCTAGACAGTGAATAGATACGTTTTTAAAAGTTTGCGGAACCGTAGAAGGCTCGTTTCCGAGCGTAAGTGCAGAGGGAGAGAATTCCACAGTGTGGCCACGTTTATGGAGAATCTTCTGCCACCGGTTCTTGCCTTCCTCACTCTCATGACCTGCAGCAGGTGTTGATGGTCAGAACGGAGAGAGCGGGAGGCCTTGTAAGGCTGAACCATATCCCCTAGGATAGGTGGACCTTTCCCCTGCAGAATTTTGTGGGCCATACAGAGTGCCTTAAATTTCACCCTCTCTCTGACAGGGAGCCAGTGTAGCGCCTTCAACGCAGGGCAAGCAGACTGACGCCTAGGAAGGCCCGTCAGGAGCCTGGCGGCCGCGTTCTGCAATTGTTGCAGTTTGTTCAGGGTGGATTCTGGAGCACCCAGAAACAACGCGTTGCTGAAGTCCAGCCGCGAGATGATAAGCCCCTGAATGAGTAACCTCCTGGAGGCCACTGGGAGGAGAGGTAAAATCTTCCGGGCTGATCGGAGCAGGCCAAAACACACGCCAGCGGTCTTTTTTGCGTGTGTTTTAAAGGAAAGGTCCTGCTCGAGCTTCACCCCCAGGCTCTTGATCTCCTGCTTGGGGGTGGGTACCGGTCCCAGGCAGTTGGGCCAGCTGCTAGGAGATAAAGATGGAGGGGAATTCCCCAGCAGCATCAGTTCCGTTTTGGAGCCGTTAAGCTTGAGAGCTGAGCTGCACATCCACGTGAAGATCTTATCCAAACACGTGTGCAGCCGGTCGGGATGGTAAGCCGACTGGGAGAGGCCTACCACCAACTGGGTATCATCAGCATAGCTGATGATCTTGATACCCAGAGGCAGTACCACACTCTCCAGAGGGGCCATATAAACGTTGAATAAAGTAGGGCTCAACGATGAGCCCTGTGGCACACCACACTGGAGAGGTACTGAGGATGATTTCTCGTGGCCTTCCCACACCTCAAATGTCCGGCCACCCAAAAAGGAAGCGAACCACTTGAGGGCTGTCCCGGAGACCCCCACCCCCGACAGCCGTTGGAGAAGCACCTGATGGTCTACGGTGTCAAATGCAGCACTGAGGTCCAGGAGGATCACTGCCACCGATCCCCCTGAATCCAAAATGCTCCTGGCATTCTCCACGACTGCCAGCAGGGCAGTATTAGTCCCCTGACCGGGGCAAAAGCCCGTTTGGGAGTCACCCAGAAGGGAGTTGGCCTCCAAGAAGCCCGATAGGCGACTATTCACCAGCTTCTCCGCCACCTTACTGAGGCCGGGGAGCAGGGAGATAGGCCTAAAGTTGGCAAGGTCGGCTGGGTCCAGGTTAGGCTTCTTCAAAAGAGCCTTGACAACCGCTCCATTCCAACTAGGGGGTACCACTCCTTGGGTGAGAGACAGGTTTATAAGGTCCGTCACTGGGCTGCCGATGGTGGGGGCTACCTGCTTCAGATATTTCATGGGTGCAAGATCTTTCGGAGAACCGCTTTTCATGGTCGTCAGGACTGTCAGAACTTCCTCCACAGTGACAGGACCAAGAGAAACCAACTCTGCTGATCGCACCCTGGGCTGAGGGCTTGAGCTACCATCGGAGGAGACGTCCTCGGATAGCCGGGGGAGAGATGCAAGGATGTTATCAATTTTAGTTTTAAAGAAGGAGGCCAGTTCTGAGCATTTCTCACGTGGGTCCTCGTGAATGACCTGAGGTTCGGGAGTTTTCAGGAGTTCTTTAATGACCCTAAACGATTCTTTCGAGTAGTTGGCCGCCGAGCCTATTCTCTCCTCAAAGAATCCCGATTTTGCTACCCGAATAGCATATTTGTAGGTACTAAGAGCCGCCCGATATTCTCTCCGGCTTGTTTAGCTCCAATCTTTCCTCCAGGTCCGCTCCAGCCTCTTGCAGCCCTTCCTCAATGTCCTCAGCTCAGATGTATACCAGGGCGCCGATCCCACTCTCTTCCCCCTAGTAAGTTGTTTCTTTTTGGGGAGGAGAGCATCCAGCTAGTTAGTAAGCCAGATGTTTAAGTTCTCATCTGCAACTAGCGGATTAGACCCAAGGGGAGGCCGAGACGCCTCCAGATGTGCCGCCCATGTGTCCACTTGGAGCCTAGACAAGGCTCTTTCCACGGTGTGTGCCCTAGGGGCCGGCGCAGCTGGGATGTCAAACTGCCACAGTGCAGGCACCATAAAGTGGTCTGTCCAAGGCAGAGCCAGCGCTGGGAGTGATTTATGGTCGTCCGAATTAGAAAATATAGGGTCCAACAAGTGGCCTTTCCCGTGAGTGGCACCCGAGTTAGCCAGGTTGATCCCAAAAGCTATGAGATCGCCTAGCAGATCTACTCCCAAGGAGTTGGAGGGGTCGTCAAGGTGGATGTTAAAATCACCTAAAGCAACAAAATTACCCGTTGAGGAGGCAAGAAGTGCGGTAGTTTCTAGGAAGGAGTTGAAAAAGTTTCCCAGGGTTCCGGGTGGGCAATAAATCAGCAGTCCTGCCATGGACGCAGTAGGTGACAGGCGAAGAGAGAACTGACAGCTCTCACAATCGCTCACCCCTCCATCCTGAGCCTTGCAAACTAGCGAGTCCCTATAGAGGATGGCAATTCCTCCTCCCCTCCCTACAGGCCTGTCCAGATGAGATATGAGAAAACCTGGAGGGAGTACTCTGACCATATCGGGCCCCGAGCTGGAGGAAATCCAGGTCTCAGTTAGAAATAACACATCCAGCTCGTGGTCCAGAATGAGGGAGTTGATTTCAGTAGCATGACTAGGTAGGGACCGACAGTTCAACTGTGCAAAATCAACACATTTCTGATGAATAATTGATTACATTTATCAAAGACTTGTATGGTAACATGAATATATGTTGCGCTCGTGAAGCTGTTTCATCAGGCAAGTCATTTGAAATCCCAGTTGATAATTGCCATGGGTCCACATTGGTAAAGTGGCCTGGGATCAGTAAAAAGTTAACTTCTTCAATAATCCAAAAACGGCAAGCAAGATAATACCTGAGATCTCACTGGTCTACCAGCAGCTTTCTTAAAACACAACTATATATATTGGTCCACAGTTCTCACCCCTTTATTCGGCCTATGCATAGTTTCACAAGTTATCCCAAAGTTGTGGCAGGACTCTTTCCTCCAACCCATCTGTAACAAGGCTATCCACCGAGAGCCTGCAAACTATAGTTAACAGCCCTTATCAATGTAAAACATTTTGCGAAATATACCGCAAACTGCATACTGCATAACTCCGAACTCTGGATTGCAGATTAAGATAGTTTTCCTTTATACAAATTGGCTCTCACTCAAGCATCCGTACAGAGATTAACATTTTAACACTAGCTAGCCTTACAACAAAGGTAAATTAGAAAAATCACTCTTATAACATAACGTAAAATACGATAACGTGCATTTGTAAAGCGTATATTCACCCAAGGGAAATCTTGGCGCTGAATAACAGATGTTTATTGTTACCCAACTCAATGGTACTCATTTTATAGACTTTAAAGCCTACGATGAGCAATGCAAGTAATACATGAGAAATTACTCTAGGTAAAACAGCTCAAGTAAATCATTCCACCCTCTTTGTTAAAGGCCAGTTAATGTTTACTGATATGTGAGTCTGGGCCAAGATAGGCAATAAGGAGCAGTCTATCGGAAAATCCCAACAACAAGTGGCCTCTATCAAGGCCGTGTACTGGACCGTATTTTTTTTTACCTTTTCACTGAAGACCTTTTGATTCTCTCAAAGATGTGCCTGCAGATTTACCAAGACTGGGACAAAAACATCTACCAGTTCTTCTGTATGCAGATGACACCATACTAATCAGCAAAACTCCCATTGGTCTCCAAAAAATCCCAGATAGATTGAGTGCTTATTTCTCAAAAAACATGATGGAAATAAATCTAGACAAATCTAAGACAACGATTATGGGCAAAAAAAGTAAAAAAGAGGTTCTTGGTTTTTGCATTAAAAAATTGCAATAATACATGAATAAATACATATTTTAGCATAATATTTGACCATAGAGGGACTTTCAATGAACACACATTCGCTCTGGAATTAAAAGCTAACTCTTGGAGTCAAGCTTTTGCATCATTAAAAACTAAAGTTCAGTGTCCATCTCTTAATGCCTCAACTAAGGTAATGAAAAACAAATTATAACCAACCATATCATATGGTCTAGCTGCATTGCCAGAATTTGGCGCTTCTTTGATACATGCATCCATTAACAAAGTTTACTGGCATGGGTTATACATCCCAGGACACATGCCTCACGTGCACATCTGTGGAATCAAGAGACCAAAAGATTGTCGTCTTTTGCTAAAACAATGAGAACATTTAGGTGGAACTGTGAAAACTTGCTCAGTTATCAAATTTTGCATAAAATTAATTCGAAGAACTCTCCAAACTTTTATGATCCACAAATAAACACACTAAGGGCCAGATGTATGAACATTTTTCAAGTGCGGAATCGTGTGCAAATCGTTTTGCGCATTCAAAATCGGTCATACGCAATTTACGATAGTCACTCGCAAAACAATTTTTTGTGATGCGACTGAATACAGACTCAAAAATAGTGGGCTGAAAAAGCGAGTCCCAATTAGAGACTCGCAATTAGGGAGTCACTAATCATAGTGTACAGAGCAGTTTCAATTTGCGATCATGCGCAAATTCTCTCGTTTCCGCATGCAATTTAACATAAATTCAAAACAGGTATTAACCTGGCCCAAACTATATTAACAGCCCTAGAATGCATCAGGAGCTTTCAACAATGGCTGCCCTGTATGTGATAGCGAGAAGGGTGCAGATACTGGCTTCATAGCAGAGAAGGCTGAGACAGGAGAGTGTATTCAGAGTCAGGCTATCCTTGGTTGGGAAGATAGAGGAAGAGATATATGAGCCGTACAGGCTGAGTAGACTGTGATCCTAGACATAATAGACACCTTGAAGCCACAACTAGAAAGCAAAAGCCAGGGCAGCAATGCAGTCCCCACCCTTGTCCAGGCCTTGTGCTCCCTCCACCTATTGGCCACATGTACTTACCAAGATGCCATTGCAGTGGCTGGAGGGGTGTCGCAGAGCGCCCTTACATATTTCTTCAACAATTTCTTAGATGCCATGCTCCACCACGTACGCCAACACATCTACCTGCCTAGGGATGATGTTGTCATTGAGTGCAAAGATGTTACCATGTGCCCATATGTCCCCCATCTAGCATTGCACACATATTCCGTAATAAAAAATGCACACATTCCCTCAACATCCAAGTTGTCTGCAATGCATACAACGTTTTCACGAACTTTGTAGCCAAATCTCTAGGGAGCCCCCATGACTCATATATGTTTAGGCACAGTGTCCTATACCAGAAATAAGTAACTTTGATGAAGGATACCTACTAGGTAGTGACATTTCATGTCATAGTGAGATGTAGTGTGACTCTAATGTATGTCTGCATGTTGTCTCACAATCATACATCTCACAACAGGTGACAGTGCGTATGCCCTGCGGATATGGATATTACACCGTATGTGTCTCCCAACAACCTACATGAAAGGAATGTATGACATTACAATGCATACATTTACAATGCATGCACTTACAACACGATTTTTACATCGCAACACCCACTACAACGCCTTACCTTACATCGCATTTGACACTACATTGCATAATAAAAAACTACCTTTACAATTCATTCCATTATATCGCATGCTACCTTTACAACGCATACCATTACAATGCATACCATTACAATGCATACCATAACATTGCATTTAAGGTAAGTATTGGATAGTGTAGGGCTATAAATTACTATTCTAACTCCAGGGGGTGCAATAGTAGGGTAAGTATTGGATGGTGTAGGGGTAAAAATTACTATTCTAATTCCAGGGGGTGCAACAGAAGGTTAAGTGTTGGATAGTATAGGGGTACTATGCATTGTAATGGTATGCGTGGAAATGGTATGCATTGTAACGCCTGCATTGTAGATTCATGCAATGCAGTGTCATGCGTTTTAATGGTATGCATTGTAATGCCTGCATTGTAGTGACATGTGTTGCAAGGGATGTTGTGATGTAATGACTGCTTTGTAAGTGTAGTGCAATGTAATGACTGCATTATAAAGGTTGTTTCCCCATGAAAGGCTGTACAACTTGGCACATAGGTGCACCCGGTCTAGGATTGAGTGCACATTTGGCATCTAAAATCCCACTTCCAGTGCCTTGCAAGGACTGTCGGCAAAATAGTGGCTATCTGTGCCATACTCATCAACATTGACGGCAGGCATGGCTTGTCCATGTAGGTGTCTAAATCTGACAGGGAGGATGATGACCATGGACCACCTGCCCAACAGCCAAACGAGGATTGCACAGCAGCAGAGGGGAGGAGTCGCAGGGAACAGACAGCCAGAAATTCTTACCCATTGACATTCTACCCAAAACAAATGACAATACAAAAAGTATGCAGTCATGAGGTAACATAAGTTATTGTTTTGTGACACAAGAGAGGGATAGGATAAGGGTTGTTTTGCCTCTGTGGACACACCATTTGACTACCTCCAAGTGGACTGCCTTAAGGGTACTGGAAACACTACGCTGTTTATATTAGGATTTATGTTGTGTATATATTTTGCTTTATGTACATTTGTATGTCTTTATCTATTTAATGTTATTTTGATTTGAAGACCAGTTTCATCATGTATGTGTATCCTATATTAAATTGGGTGATACATGTCTAATAGGATTGAAAGATTAAGGTGAGGGTAATTGATTTTTCCGTACACTTTAATAAAAGTAATATATCGATACCTCCGTATCATTGTTCGCTTATATATCAATCAATCAATCAATCAGTGACACTTATAGAGCGCGCTACATACCCGTAGGGTCTCAAGGCGCTGGGGGGGGGGGGGGGGTGCCGCTACTGCTCGAACAGCCAGGTCTTCAGCTTCTTCCTGAAGGAGAGGTGGTCTTGGGTCAGGCGCAGGTCGGTCGGGAGGGAGTTCCAGGTCTTGGCGGCCAGGTAGGAGAAGGACCTTCCTCCTGTAGTCGCTCTTCGGATGCGGGGGACGGCGGCGAGGGCGTGGTTGGCTGATCGGAGGTGGCGTTTGGGAGCGTAGAAGTTGATCCGGCTGTTGAGGTAGCTCGGGCCTTGGTCGTGTAGGGCTTTGTGTGCGTGGGTGAGGAGGCGGAAGGTGATTCTTTTGTTGACGGGGAGCCAGTGAAGGTCTCTCAGGTGTCCGGTGATGTGGCTGGTTCGTGGGATGTCGAGGATGAGTCTGGCTGAGGCGTTCTGGATCCTCTGGAGTCTCTTCTGGAGCTTGGCGGTGGTACCGGCGTAGAGGGCGTTGCCGTAGTCCAGCCGGCTGGTGACGAGGGCCTGGGTGACGGTCTTCCTGGTCTCGGTGGGGATCCACCGGAAGATCTTCCGTAGCATGCGTAGGATGTTGAAGCACGCCGAGGAGACGTTGTTGACTTGCCTGGTCATGGAGAGGGAGGAGTCCAGGATGAAGCCCAGGTTGCGTGCATGGTCTGTTGGTTTGGGTGCGGTGCCCAGGGCTGGAGGCCACCAGGAGTCGTCCCAGGCGGAGGGGGAAGAGCCCAGGATGAGGACCTCCGTCTTGTCAGAGTTCAGTTTCAGGCGGCTGGTCGTCATCCACTCGGCTACCTCTTTCATCCCTTCGTGCAGGTTGGCTCTGGCGGAGGCGGGGTCGTTGGTCAGGGAGAGGATCAGCTGGGTGTCGTCGGCGTAGGAGATAATGCTGAGGTTGTGTTTGCGTACGATGGCCGCGAGGGGGCTCATGTAGACGTTGAAGAGGGTGGGGCTCAGAGATGATCCTTGAGGGACGCCGCAGATGACTTCGGAGGCTTCTGATTTGTATGGTGGTAGGCGGACTCTCTGTGTCCTTCCGTCGAGGAAGGAGATGATCCATTCCAGCGCCTTGTCCTGGATTCCGATGTTACTGAGGCGCTGTACTAGGGTGCGGTGGCAGACCGTGTCGAATGCCGCGGAGAGGTCTAGGAGGATGAGGGCCGCTGTTTCTCCATTGTCCATCAGGGCTCGGATGTCATCGGTGGCGGCGATGAGGGCGGTCTCGGTGCTGTGATTGGCTCGGAAGCCGGACTGTGAGGGGTCGAGGGATCCGTTCGTCTCGAGGAAGGCGGCCATCTGCTTGTTGACGGTCTTCTCGATGACTTTGGCTGGAAACGGGAGGAGCGAGATGGGGCGGTAGTTCTTGAGTTCGGTGGGGTCCGCTGTTGGTTTCTTGAGTAAGGCGCTGAGTTCGGCGTGTTTCCAGCTCTCAGGGAAGGTGGCGGTGTCGAATGATGTGTTGATGATGTCTCGCAGGTGGGGTGCGATGACAGCGTCGGCCTTGTTGAAAACGTGGTGAGGGCAGGGGTCGGTCGGTGATCCGGAGTGGATGGAGTTCATCGTGCGGATGGTGTCTTCGGTGCTGATCGGGGTCCAGGCGTGGAGGGTGGTGGTGGGGGGTGATTGTTCGGTCATGGTGTGCGTTGGTTGGTTGTTGAAGCTGTTGTGTATGTCCGTGATCTTGTTGTGGAAGTATGAAGCGAGGGAGTTGCAGAGGTCTTGTGATGGGGTGATGTCGTTGTTTCCTGCGCTGGGGTTGGAGAGCTCTTTCACGATGTTGAAGAGTTCCTTGCAGTTGTGTGCGTTGTTGTCCAACCGTTCCTTGAATGCTGTTTTCTTGGCGGCGCGGATAAGCTGGTGGTGCTTCCGGGTGGCAAGCTTGAAGGAGGTCCTGTTGTCCGGTGTAGGTTCCCTTCTCCAGACTTTCTCGAGGGCTCTGCAGTTCTTCTTGGAGCTCTTGAGTTCGTCGGTGAACCATGGGGCTTTCTTGCTTCCGGGTCTGCTGGGCGGGGTCCTCAGCGGGGCGAGCTCGTCCGCGCAGATGCTGATCCACTTCGTGAGGTTGACGGCGGCCTGGCTGGGGTTCGCTGAGCTGGCAGGAGGGTGCTGGCTCAGGGAGGTGGCGAGCTGGTCTGCTGTGATCTTGTTCCAGCTTCTGCGGGCGGCCTGTTGCTGGTGGTGGTGGGTCGTCGTTCTCTTGAAGGTGAAGTGGATGCAGCTGTGTCCGTCCATTGAAGCTCTGTGGCGTGGCTGAAGTCGATGTCTGTGCTGGAAGAGAAGACTGCGTCGAGTGTGTGTCCGGCGAGGTGGGTGGGGGTGGACACCAGTTGCTTGAGTCCCAGGTTGGCGAGGTTGTCCAGCAGGGTGCTGGTGTTGCGGTCGTTGTTGTTCTCCAGGTGGAAGTTGAGGTCCCCCAGGAGGATGTAGTCAGCGGAGGGGAGGGCATGCGGGCTGACGAAGTCGGCGATGTCCTCGCTGAATTGCGTGCGTGGTCCAGGGGGTCGGTAGATCAGGGTGCCTCTGAGGGTGGTGTTCGGGTTGGTGTGGATCTGGAAATGCAGGTGTTCGGCAGTGGTCAGGGTGTTCTCGGTGCTGGTCGTGAGACGGATGGTGTTCTTGTGGATGATGGCGATGCCTCCTCCCATCTGGTTGGCGTTGCGGTCCCTGCGGACGATCTTGTAGCCCTCTGGGATAGCGATGGCGATGTCTGGAGCTGATGAGGCGTTCATCCAGGTCTCTGTGAGGAAGGCAACGTCAGGGGCTGTGGCGTCTAGGAGGTTCCAGAGTTCGATGGCGTGTCTGTGGACGGAGCGGGTGTTGAGCAGGATGCACTTGAGGTGGGTGCTGCTGGTGTTCAGCTTGGCGGGTGCTGGTGTGCGGCAGGTCCGGATGCAGGTGAATTTGCAGGTGTGGCAGCTGAAAGGTCCGTGGGTGCGTCGTGGTGTGGCTTGATGGCATTCTGGGAGTCGGCCAGAGTTGAGAGCGATGAGGGTGGCGGCGGAGTACGTCAGGCGGGCCGGTCGGCGGCTTCGGGGGCCAGGGGTCCTGGCGCTGGTCGCGATCCGGTCGCGGACGGGCGCAGACGGGCTTACCTTTGGCGCGCCTTCGGCGCACAATCGGCGCGCCCGCTGCGCGTGGCCGCTGCGCGTTCGCACGGTTGCCATATAAAGGCCAAGTGCGCGGGTGGGCGGAGCAGCTGGGAGGCGGGAGCGGGGCGGGAACAGAAAGAAAAAAGGGGCGGGGCTTGCGGTGGTGGCGGGAAGCGGGGAGCGGGGAGGGAAGGCGGTGATGTAGGCGGGCTAACAGGAAGGACACAAGCTGGACAGATAAACAGGCAAATATACTTTATTAAGCACAAATGGCGAACAAAACAAAGGCAAAAACGCTAACACGGGCAGGGGATACAGATGACAAGCACAAATGGCGAACAAAACAAGGGAAAAAGAAACGCAAACACGGGCAGGGAATACAGATGACAAGCACAAATGGCGAGAAAAACAAAGGCAAAACAAACGGCAACGGAGTCAGCCGGCGGCGAGGCAGGCAGCGCGGCAGGGACAAGGCTGAGGGGCACACGCAGCAGCTGGTGGCCGTGCGGCGCGGGGGTGTCCCACAAGTGATTGTGTCCTTTACTCAGATACAGGAGGGTGAGTTGGGTATACCCCTGAGACATATATTCTTCCAGGGAGAGAGCAGCAGTTCCAATTCGGGGCAGGCCCTTAGATGCTGAGAGTTCAAGTAGGATGAGGGCCACTATTTCTCCTCAATCGAGGATCATCCTGATATTGTCAGTAGCGGTGCTAGGAAGCCTGATTCCATGGTGCCTAAGAGTTGAGGTGTTTCAACATAGCGGGAAAGTTGCTTGTTGATGGCTTTCTCCATGACCTTGGCTGGGTAAGATTGTAGAGAGATATGTCAGTAGTTTGCTAGTTGGGTGGGGTCTGCTGTAGGTGTCTTTAGACATGGGTTGACTGCTTTATATTTCAAGACCTTCAGGAATGTCAAGGTGGTGATGCATGAGGGTAAGGATTTCCCTGATTTGGTGAAGTGCCCATGTTGTAGATGTGGTGGGGGTAGGAGTCTGTTGGTGCCCCATAGTGCATGATCTCCATGATGTTGGCTGTCTCTTCCATGGACATTGCTTGCTTCCCACATAGCCAGAGTGTTTCCAAAGTTATTTGTGGTTAGGTTGGAGGTGAGGCTGCAGAGTTTTGGTTCATGGTCGAACTGTTGCAGATGGCTTTGGTCTTTGTTAGAACTGGGATTCCTGGTTGGCAGAGGAATGCACCCAGGACAGACAGGAACCACCTCTCTACTCAGGGCAAGCTGAGTACACACTAAAAGATAGCCTGTGCACGCCCTCTTGTAGCTTGACACAAAGCAGTCTGTCTTATCTAAAGAGGCAATATGCAAAGTATGTGTGCAACACAGACACACAGTAACACAATGAATACACCACAAAAAGACTCCACATATATTTTGAAATATAGGTTATATTATGAACAAAAGAAGTGACCAAAACGATGACATTCCAATGTATAGAAGTTACGAAAGTGAATATCAAAAGAAGAAGAGAAAAATATCACTTGGAAGCAAATAGTACTTTAGGGTTACTTGAGGTCGCTATAGCAAACAAGATAACACCCTGCATAATTAGTTGATGGGGCTGCATATCTTACCTCAAAATAGAGCACTACAGCCTTATAAGGGAGCGATGTGATTCAGCAAATACATATACAAAAAACATAATTCAGTTTGTTTTTCATAAAATATAGTACATCATTATTTTCCAAATTCATTATAAAGCTATTCAAGTACACACATAAGCTGAATACATATATTATCCTATAAGGTACACACATAGAAGAAATACAATAAATATAGAAATACTTGCTCTAAAGATGAATATACATTATCTCCCTACCAAACACTCATACTCATTCACATGTTGTACACATCCCTGTCATACCACAAATATAATTCATGCAGAAAACACCTATAAAAACATGACCAAAATAATTAGAGGAGGTCACAAGCCCCAATATACCTGTCTCTTGTGCTATCTATTTATAACAAACAAACAAAGCTGTATTTCGATATAAAAAATATCTTAAAAAGCACAAAGCAGTTAAAATACAGTACATGTTTTTTTAAGAACACTTCATAAATAATTAAAAAGGACAGAAGTAAAAAAATCATTAAACCATCTGTTTATATATATTTGCATTTAAATCTACCATACATTCAATGCTTTATAATAGATCAATGGGATCCGAACATTATTAAATCCAAATATTCTCGTCCTTGTTTTTCCATCCTAGGTATGCACACACCTCATATATACAACACGAAGCAAACCAAAAACCCCTTGGAGGCAGAGTCCAGGAATAGGACCACAAGCATACAAGCAGGCCTTCAAAATCAGCAGTCCAGCTGAGTCCTTTAAGCAGCACAACAGTTCTTCTGGCAGAGCTTCAGTTACAAGTTCAGTACTGTCTGATTTTAGGGGGTCAGAGAATCACTATTTATACCAAAGGTGCCTTTGATGTGAGTGTTACTTCAAAGCAGCTCCTTGAAGCACACAATTCCTCCTTTCAATCCAGTCCCAGCTGCCAGGGCTAAATGTGCCCTTTGTGTGGGGAGAGGCCACTACCTATTCAGTGAAGTGTTAGCCTCTTCCTTCCATCCTGCCCAGGCAGAGTCATCAGAATGCAGATGGATACTCAAACAAGCTTAGCCTTCTTGTGTTTGTGGCTGTCTAGATGAAATGCACAAGGTGTAGCTGTCACCCACCCTAGATATGCATTGGAGACATGCTGCACGGCACACCGAGCATTAAATGCAAAGAAATTTCAACTTTCTAAAAGTGGCATTTCCACAACAGTAATGTCAAATCCAACTTCACCAGTAAGAAGGATTTGTCATTGCCCTTCTAAAGATATAGAACATGAGGTAGCTACTCCTTTATGATCAGGAGTACCTACTTGAAAGTGTATAAGGAAATTCACAATGCTAACCTATGAGAGGAGTAGGCTTCACAGTAGTGTAAATTGAATGTTGCTGTTTTTCAGTACCAGGATATGCAAAACATAAAAGTGCATGTCCTTCTTTTTACTTACATAGCACCCTGCCCTTAGGGCTACCAAGGGCCTAACTTAGGGGTAACTTATTTGTAGGAAAAGGGAGTTTAAAGCATGGCAAGTAGTTTTAAATGCCAAGTCAAAGTGGCACTAGACTGCATACACAGGCCTTGCAATGGCATGTCTGATATAGGTTTGAAGGCTTACTTGTGTGGGAGGCACAATCAGTGCTGCAAGCCCACTAGAAGCATTTAATTTGCATGCCCTTGGTATATAGTATACAACTTTATAAAGGACTTACAGGTAAATAAAATATGCCAATCAGGTATATATCAATTTCACATATATTTAGGGTAAGAAGCTCATGAACTTCAGCACTGGACAGCAGTGGAAAAGTGCTCAGAGTCCTAAGGCCAACAAAACGATTCAGCAAAACGTGGAGGTCAAAAGCAAAATGTTTAGGGAAAAACTACCCTAAGGATGAAAAATCCAGAGAGGTTATCACATAGCTTTTGTGAGGGGGTGATGCTGTTTGTGGTGGAAGCTGCAGTGGTGAATTCTTTGACAATGACAAAGATATCTTTACAGCTATTAGAGTTGTTATTTATGCACTTTGATAGGGTCTTCTTGGATTCTCTGATCTGCACTTTCTTTGAGGTACATTCTCCATTGTTTTTCCTGTTTTTTCGTTGATTGGAGTTCTTCAGTGTACCAGTTAGCTTGCTTCTGGGTTCTTTTGTTTGTTGTGTTTTCACAGTGTGAAGCAATCTGCACATTCAGTCACCTTCTCATCACTGATGTCTCTGTTTAGGTCTCTGGTGAGGTTGGGCTAGTTCATGCACAGTACGTGGGACCAGTTAGATTCAGAGATATTGTTCCATCTGAGTCTGGACAGACTGGTGGTTGTGGGTTTTGTCTGGTAAGCAATGTTGATTGTGAAGTTTGCAATGGCGTTATCAATCCAGGTGAGCAGCATGTGTGCTGTAGTTCTAATGCATTGAAGGTGGAGAAGACGAGGTCGGGGGTGTGTTTGGCAGAGTGTGTGTCCAACAACGTGTTTTATGAGCCATGGTTTCCTATCTTTTGAGGGAGTGAATGAAGTTGGGTCATTCCGGTCTTCTAGGTGAAAGATGAGATCTTCTTGTGGGATGTAGGCACTTGGAATCAATGGTGAGGGGGACAATAAACTTTGTGATATTGCCAGTGAAAGTAGCTTGTGGTCAATGAGGTTTCTGTTCAGAATGTATGTTGCTGAGATTCACAGTTAGAAATGTAGGTATTCCATGAAAGGGGGTTCACATTATCTGTGATTGTAATACAGTTGACAATTTCCTTGAAGATTATTGCAACTCCTCCTGGTTGGAGTTGACGGTCCTGTCTTGCAATCTTGTATTCTGTCAGGATGGCTGTGTTACTTTTCACATCAGAGTAGATTGTACCTTGCTCTTGCCGAGCAACCAAACTGGCGGCGACTTCTTCCGTCCGAGTTGCTTCTAATGGTCTATTACAAACACCTCGGATGAAAGCAAGAGCAAGGTACAATATGCTCTGATGTGAAAAAGAACAGACAAAATTCGCTTGAGGAACAGACTTCTAACGGATAAGCATTCCTTGAAACGAGCTTTAAACAACAAGCCCACATTTGGAATATTAGCGGGTATACTTCACTATTGATTTTAACGAGCCCAGAACAAGCTAGATGCATGTGATGGAATCAAAATATGGGACTGGCCCAGCGCGCCGTAGTGGGCTCATCTAGGAGACTTAAAGGACGGGAGTACATAATATAACAGTCTTGATAAAGAAGGTGGAATGAGATAAAGCCTTCAAAACATGTCAACGCCTTTTTCTGTTGCCACAAATCCATCTATACGAACATCGCCCTAGATATTGATGATACACAAGGTATCAGGGTGTTTGTACATAAGTTGCACCGTGGTTTATGGCGATTTATGTCAAAGATTACTGTCTGTTTTAACTATTGTTTTATGATTTTTTGAAGCATCTGGAGTGTGATTTATTGTTTTTAGTATTGTTACATATTTTTCATGATGATTCAATGGACAAAAATGGTTTTAACTTGAAACAAATTCCTTTTTTTCTTTTTAATCTTGTTTAAAATAAATGTTTTTAATAAACTACAATCAATACCTTATGAACAGTAGGTGTTTGTGCCAATACATTGTAGCCACCAGTTGAGCAGTGACCTTTGTGAATAGTGAGTTTGTGTATGAAGTCAGGGTTTAGCATATTAAAGAAGGTGCAAATGAAACAATACACAAAAAATAATGCCAGAGGATGCAATTTTTAACCTTTTGACCCCCTGAAAGAGCCAGCTCTGTCCTGCAGAGTCTTGGCCTGGTGATCCTTAATACATCTTAAAAAGATTGTTTTAAATACTGTTTTCATGCAACATCCATATCAAAGTTTCTTTTAGATTAAAACAGGACCTCACATATGAGAAATGGTAGAGTGTCACAGAGATTACTTGCAGTAATATTAGTGAGCAGCTTCTGTGTAACAATATTGAAAACGCCAACACTATCCATGAAATTAGATGTAAACACCTTTAGAGTGTGGATGTTTGTGCCTGTGCCACCGTGACTTTGCCAAAAAGACCTAAAAAAGCTGAAATTGGGCCTTAAATTCAAAGCTGTTCTGAACAACCCCCAAAATACGTCAGTCCCAGGGCTCGCCGAATCCTTAGGATGTCAATGACAAGGTCTTGGTGTTCAGTGTAGGTAGGACAAACCCAACGGTGCTCACAGAGCCAAAACCAAAAAATATAAATAGTAAAACAAACACCATTAAAAAACGCAGAGCAAGCAGGATTGATGTATGCACCCTAGAAGTATAGCGAAGGTCCCTGCAGTGGGCGAATTAACCTGCCGTGCCCGGGCTGTTTTATGGCACTAAAGCTGCTTCATTTCCCTGCCGGAGACTAAAGCTCGTAGGACACTAACTACTCGAGATAAGAAGGTAAACTCGCTCGTATTTTAAAAACTGCCTCGCGCTGCAGAAGGCTTGTTCCTCATTTGTGACCATGATGCATCTGGCGCACACAGCGTTAAAAGTGCCCGTAGGGCAGCGGAAAGGCCACTTGTAGAAATCAAGAGCGCCTCGCACGAGAGAAGAGCCGCACAACAATAAAATACCAAAACCGCACCTCCGACTCCAAACCAGCGCAGCCCCCTCCGGTAGGGACGGTAACGGGGCACAAGCAAGCCCGTGGGCTCAAGCAAAGCATGGGTAACCGGGGAACCCTGCTACGAGGAGGGCACAGGGTGAACCTTATAGCCAGTGCAGGGAAGGGGAGGGGTGAGGGGGGCTGGGGCGCAGAGATGAACAGAGGGAGAAGGGCTGCAAAAGAGGTGCGGACAAAATAGCGAGCCCCGCAGAGCCGAGGTGTGGGACCGAGGAAATATGGGAGACACAGGAGAAGGAGGCATTACAGCAAATATAGGCATACAAGGGAGCAAAACGACCTCACAAGGAACCCGGGGAGCACACGGAAACAAGCAGCGTGCATGTTTCAGAATGGGGTGGTAGCGGACATCCATTTGTGGTTTTTCGCTCGCCCAATAACTTCTTGCATCATGTAAATCAATGCTCTCAAACATACATTTTTTTTCCCATCAGGATCAAATTCGAAACGGGTTATGGGACCTCTGTATGAATTGTAGTGCTTTTTCAAAAGAAGGTATATACGGAACATTTGCTCTGAATCACTGGTGGGCAAATGGGTGGTGTTTTGTAACAGGACAGGTTTAGAGTGAAAGCAACACATTCCTAACGGCCCTCAGCTTGGATTTCTTGGGGTAAACCTAATCAATTACAAAGTGAGGACTCAGGACTGTGGAGGATCTAATGTACCTAGAATAGATGACTGACCTGAGGGCTGGGCCTGTCCTGCAGCTTCAGGTAGGCACGAGCGGGCCGGTCAGCAGCAGAGAAGAGAAGGCACCACTGGCAGGGCAACTGGGCAAGGTTAGTCAGGCAGGGCCCAGGGCTGGTAATAATTATGGCCATGGACCTCCGATGGTCCTTTTTAGCGTAGTGTGACGGCTGGGTCAGACCAGGTCCTAGGATCGGAATGAATCTCGACTCACGCGCACTTTTAATTGCGCGCTCTGAATGCCCAGTATAAGAATTCAATTAGTACATTGGTCATGACCCTGAAAAATGTGCAGGCGCGTCGCAGAAACTCCTGCGCGTGCCGTGTGCACCCACTAACCATTTAGCCTGCGCACTGTACAGCAGTTCAGTTGCACACCATTAAATTAGTAAAAGAGCAAGCCTCCACTTCATTAGAAGAGCGGAGCCTCTGAGGCCCGTACAGGGCCGGGGAGGGGGGGGGCGTGCTGTGTGCTGCTGTGCACCATTTCAATACTTGATTGAGGCCGGGAGTGCCATTAAAATCATTAATACAGTGAGTGAGGGGGCCCCTGGAGCACGAACACGGCCCCCAACTTGTTACGCCCGGCCTGCAGTGGCATGTGCACCCTTTAATTTATTGAGAACCGGAGCTGTGCGCACTAATAAAAACATATCATGACAAGGAGGGGGCCCCTAGAGTGTCTTGGCCCCCCCGCAACGCGGGGGCTGTGGGGGCCTGTGTTACGCACCTGCTACTACCACTTTTAACCAATGCATATGGAGACACCTCCAAAAATGTACACTAAGGGGCCGATTCCGATTTTTCAGGCAGAAGGGCTCCGAACGATGGTCAGAGTCTTTCCGACCGACTCAGAACCTGCCGGCCGGATTCCCTTCCGACCAACCCATTCCAATGGGCTCAGTTGGAAAGGAATCCGATTTGGATTTTCGGATGGCGTCCGCCAGGCTCGGAGAGCCCCCAGCCATCCGGAAATCCTTTAGTACTTCCCCGACCGCCTCTTCACGACCAACGATGTATAATGGCAGTTTTTCACTACCTTTTCGTGCCTGTGTTTCCGGCACGAAAAGGCAGTCGGAAACTGTCTTTGGGGGCCTCCAGTAGGGCCCCCATGGGTGTAAGGCTGCCTAATGGCGGCCTGAGGGCACCTATGGTGCACCTCTGGTAATCCCTGAACCCGGTGGCAGGCACCTTGGAGTGCCAGCCACAGGGTGCAGGGATGAACTTCTCCCCTGCTTTTCACAAGGCAGGCATGCATTCCGCTCGGAATGCATGCTCCTATTTTGAAGTATACAAGTGCGACTGAACAGGGTTTGGACGCATCATACTTGCAGGGCCGTAACCAATGACAGCAGGTTGGTTGGTTACGGCTCCTGACCGATGTCCGATATCGGAATCGGAATCGGCCCCTTAGGGCTTGATTCTGATATGGTTAGGAAGGCCTCCTAATAGCATTTGCTCCATCCAAATCGTATCAGGAACATGTCTTTCCAATCAAGGGCCCGATTACAATGCAGTTAGGTACATAGGTTATATGCATATGAAATTAAAAAGCTAATAGCACTAGCATACGTCCCAATTACTGATGTAGCATAACACTACAATTTATTAATAGAAAGCCCCTACTACCAAAAAAATGAACAAAAACTAAGTTGCCTACTTGACTAATTTGAAGATACCTGGGTGGGAGAGCTACGCAGATCTGGACACAGGAGACAGCCCAAATACCACATTCCATGGTGGAATGTATATAACAGTACCCTACACAAAGAAGCAAAAACGAATAATGTTGTGGAAGGATGACATAAAGCTTTCCAAGCCACAACAAGCAGAACCCAACCAACCCTACACAAATTATTACAATCAATAAAAAAAGAACGAAGCCCCCAACAACTAAGGGCCCGATTCTGATCTCGTTAGGAAAGCCCTCAGTACGACTTGGATCTGGAGGGCTTTCTGAGCGAGACGTGCTCCGGGAGTCCGAACGAGCAAGTACAATGCTGCTATATGCTTACAGATTCTGTTCGCCTGGACTCCCATTAAACTTTATTGAAGCCTGTGTACAGACCTGTACACAGGCTCCCATAGAAGAAAAGGGGTGGGTGGGGAAAAGTGTACACCCTGTGGCAGGCACCCCGTGGTATCCGCCACTTTGTGCATGCCTGGATCGGAGAGACCCATGGGCACCCCCCATGATAGATTTTGAGGGCCTCGGTTGAAGGGGGGCCTGCTATGGCCCTCTGAAGTATGCTTACGATGGGCGTTTCATCTCGCTGGGACCGAGGCAAAATGGCTGTCCGTATCGTGCATCGTACTCACTCAGTCGGAATTCGGCTTCATAACACGCCATGATTCGGTAATGAATGAGTCATACGGGCAGGTTCGGGTCCCGGAAATGATTTGGTCGGTGTGTACGCGATCTTCGCATCGTACTTGGTCGTTCGGGCCTGCGTACGATTTGGTTGTAAACAGGGGCTACGAATCAGATCCGGGAAAGTGAAATTCAATTTGGAGGCCTTCCGAATGACATTGGAACCGGGCACTAAGAATGGAATAGTCTGTAACCCAGCAAGGCCCAAACCTAACCAAATAAACAAAGCAAACAAGTTCGAGTACTTACAATACAAAGTAAGACTCAGTCAAATAAACATGTTTTATCAAACATCAAAAATATAATAATTTTTTCAATTCATTTAAAATATTGTTCAAAAATTAATCGACATAATAATGATATTTTATATAATAAAAATAGCAATAACAATTACAAAAATTATGTTTCCCTCCCAATATAAATGATTTTTAATTTGCTTACTTTTTTTTGTATCTTAAGAAATGTAGTCCAAACTGCCATAAATTAATCCAATTGTAGAAAATCTCCAGAACTTAGTTAAAAATCCCTCCAAAAAATGAAAAAATACAACTGAATAAAAAAGAATCCGTCTGCAATAGCTCCATAGAATTAAATCCAAATAATTCCTGATTTCGTTTTTTTTAAAGAAACGCTCCAGGAATACCCGACAAATAAAGGAACTGTAAAATATTTATTAGTTTACTTGAAACTAATACACAGTTCCTTTAAAAAAAACCATACTTCACCCAATGGTAACTTCCAATCGACAAAAACTTGTAAACAGGGGCTATGAATCAGATCCGCGAAAGTGAAATCCAATTTGGAAGCCTTCCGAACGACATTGGAATCGGGCACTAAGAATGGAATAGTCCGTAACTCAGCAAGGCCCAAACCTAACCAAATAAACAAAGCAAACAAGTTCGAGTACTTACAATACAAAGTAAGACTCAGTCAAATACACATGTTTTATCAAACATAAAAAATATAATAATTTTTTCAATTCATTTAAAATATCGTTCAAAAATTAATTGACATAATAATGATATTTTATATAATAAAAATAGCAATAACAATTACGAAAATTATGTTTCCCTCCCAATGCAAATGATTTTTAAATTACTTACTTTTTTTGTATCTTAAGAAATCTAGGCCAAACTGCCATAAATTAATCCAAATGTAGAAAATTTCCAGAACTTAGTTAAAAATCCCTCCAAAAAATGAAAAAATACAACTGAATAAAAAAGAATCCATTGGCAATAGCTCCATAGAATTAAATCCAAATAATTCCTGATTTCTGTTTTTTTTTAAAGAAACGCTCCAGGAATACCCGACAAATAAAGGAACTGTAAAATATTTATTTGTTTACTTGAAACTAATACACAGTTCCTTTAAAAAAAAAACATACTTCTCCCAATGGTAACTTCCAATCGACAAAAACTTGTGGAAAACACAAAACAATCCCTTAGACGCAAATATACGTAACATCATTTCAAAATACACACAAACATACCACTAACATCATACTCTAACCATAATTAAACATATATATAAAACTCTCACATGGACCGATGAACAAACTATTCACCTTTCGCAAATGCAAAACTAAAACCTACACCTCAGCAAAAACAAAAAATCCAAACACTACATGCACTATATACTACTTAACTACCTTCAAACTACTCTTAAATTAAAGATTAAATTACTAAAATTAAACGCACCTTACCCGATGCCACGCAGCTTCCTACTGCAAACTTCTCCCCTTAGAAATGACCTAAAAGAACATAGATAACCTACAAAATAGAACTTAGTTTAAAAGATATCTGCCTTCATTAAAAAATAATTATAGTTTTTTTTATTAAAGTCAATGCACATTACAAATATGTTACAAAAAAGTTGTAAAAATAGTAATTAATAATAGAGATTTATATTAAATTGATTAAGATATTTTTTAAATGGTAAATTATAATAATAAATATTATAAAACAAATAAGATGTATTATTATAATTAAAAACATATATTAATTTACCGATGTATATTAAAAAAAGTACTGTTTGCAAATAAAGTGAACAAAATGTATAAATATTAAAAATATATATTTTTTTGCAAAATGATTTATCTACTTAACATTATTTATATTTATAATATATATAATAATGCACAAAATATAACATTATGGTCCCAATCCCGATCTTGCTTGAAAAGGACGGCATCTGTCATGAGCGAGTCCGAGTCGTGAGTGTGATTTCTGACCGACTTGTCCCACCGTAGAAGCGAGCGAGTATGATGTGAATATCACCTCATGCTCTGTGTGACTTGTACCCATCAGCGAAGCCCTCTGGACAACTGTAACATGGCCAACTTGTGCAGCGCAATGAGTCCAATTTCCGAGCGACCAAGTATGATGCACGGGTCGAACAGCTGGATCGACTCGGAACCTCCGACTTCTTAAAATCTCTGGGAAGTTGACTTCGGGGTCCGAAGCGTGCCCCCTTTCACTTGTAGCCCTACTTCCCGGTCAAAGGGGGACCCAAGGGTCCCCCTACACATACATGTATGGTACGGGGGCACCATCACGTCCCCAAGACAGGGGGTGCCCTTTTCCGCAACATAGTTTTTCTCAAAGGAAGCCTATGCACGCAACGTTCAACATGCTCCCGTTAACTTCAAAGGGGATCCAAGCGACCCGGGTCCATCAGTGCATACTTGCATAGTACTCGGGCGCTCAGAGCCCAGGAGCACGAGTCGGTTGGAGAGCTCTACTGGACTGAGTTGGCCGTAGGGCTGTCCGAGTGAGATTGGAATCGGGCCTTAAGTATTGAAGCACACAATTATTGTAAAACGTTATACAATGAAAAAATTGTTAAGAAATGTATGTTATTAAAAATGTAAAGCATATGTAAAAATGTAGTTCATACTTAAATTATAAATAAATATTCTATAACTGTTACCAACAAATTATATGTTAAATTTTTTTATAAAAAAACAAGGGATAACTACATCTTTTTGTTGTAAAAATGTACGTCACTATTATATAAAATAGAAAAAAGTTGAATGCTAACTATACTTGCATAAATATGTACAAAATATGCAATGCATTCAAAAATACAAAATGTATCTTATTTTCTCTGTATAAAAACATATATATCAAAGATTGTAAATAAAATGCATATTATTTATTTACTTGAGTCTTTGAATCAAAATAAAAACATAAATAACATGTTAACATGTTTCTGTTTTTAATTTATAAATCTTTAATTCCGTCTAATAAAATAATTATGTAAAATTAATTTACTTTTATACATTTTTTTTAATACAACTGTATAATTATATCAATAAGCTTACTCCAAAGCAATAAATAGATTTTTAACTATTCCCACTAACTCAGGGAAGAGGGAGGACACTAAGGGACCCATTAGGATAGCGGGTGGAAAATCACCCCGACCTCCAAGGAGGTGGGAAACAACTGCCCACCGGGACCGCGGATAAACCGGCAGTAAAATTAGGATCAACCGCCAAAAAAGACCGACCGCGTAGGTAGCGGGCAAACAAAAATGCCTGACGCGTGCGGTGACATCCAAAAACCGACCGCGGTGGTTGGAAACGCAGTGGAAAAGCTACAACTCGCCGCGAGCAAAGCGGAGACACTACACGGGAAATTAGGATATCCCAGATGGTCCCGCGGTACGATCCGATGTTTCCACCCGCCGTAGTCGCACACAGGAGTGAATGGGAGAGACAGCGGAAGAGCAGCAGCATAGCCAACGCTGCGGACGGTACATGAAAAACATGGATATTACACCGTATGTGTCTCCCAACAACCTACATGAAGGAATGTATGACATTACAATGCATACATTTACAATGCATGCACTTACAACACGATTTTTACATCGCAACACCCACTACAACGCCTTACCTTACATCGCATTTGACACTACATTGCATAATAAAAAACTACCTTTACAATTCATTCCATTATATCGCATGCTACCTTTACAACGCATACCATTACAATGCATACCATTACAATGCATACCATAACATTGCATTTAAGGTAAGTATTGGATAGTGTAGGGCTATAAATTACTATTCTAACTCCAGGGGGTGCAATAGTAGGGTAAGTATTGGATGGTGTAGGGGTAAAAATTACTATTCTAATTCCAGGGGGTGCAACAGAAGGTTAAGTGTTGGATAGTATAGGGGTACTATGCATTGTAATGGTATGCGTGGAAATGGTATGCATTGTAACGCCTGCATTGTAGATTCATGCAATGCAGTGTCATGCGTTTTAATGGTATGCATTGTAATGCCTGCATTGTAGTGACATGTGTTGCAAGGGATGTTGTGATGTAATGACTGCTTTGTAAGTGTAGTGCAATGTAATGACTGCATTATAAAGGTTGTTTCCCCATGAAAGGCTGTACAACTTGGCACATAGGTGCACCCGGTCTAGGATTGAGTGCACATTTGGCATCTAAAATCCCACTTCCAGTGCCTTGCAAGGACTGTCGGCAAAATAGTGGCTATCTGTGCCATACTCATCAACATTGACGGCAGGCATGGCTTGTCCATGTAGGTGTCTAAATCTGACAGGGAGGATGATGACCATGGACCACCTGCCCAACAGCCAAACGAGGATTGCACAGCAGCAGAGGGGAGGAGTCGCAGGGAACAGACAGCCAGAAATTCTTACCCATTGACATTCTACCCAAAACAATGACAATACAAAAAGTATGCAGTCATGAGGTAACATAAGTTATTGTTTTGTGACACAAGAGAGGGATAGGATAAGGGTTGTTTTGCCTCTGTGGACACACCATTTGACTACCTCCAAGTGGACTGCCTTAAGGGTACTGGAAACACTACGCTGTTTATATTAGGATTTATGTTGTGTATATATTTTGCTTTATGTACATTTGTATGTCTTTATCTATTTAATGTTATTTTGATTTGAAGACCAGTTTCATCATGTATGTGTATCCTATATTAAATTGGGTGATACATGTCTAATAGGATTGAAAGATTAAGGTGAGGGTAATTGATTTTTCCGTACACTTTAATAAAAGTAATATATCGATACCTCCGTATCATTGTTCGCTTATATATGATTGTGTCCTTTACTCAGATACAGGAGGGTGAGTTGGGTATACCCCTGAGACATATATTCTTCCAGGGAGAGAGCAGCAGTTCCAATTCGGGGCAGGCCCTTAGATGCTGAGAGTTCAAGTAGGATGAGGGCCACTATTTCTCCTCAATCGAGGATCATCCTGATATTGTCAGTAGCGGTGCTAGGAAGCCTGATTCCATGGTGCCTAAGAGTTGAGGTGTTTCAACATAGCGGGAAAGTTGCTTGTTGATGGCTTTCTCCATGACCTTGGCTGGGTAAGATTGTAGAGAGATATGTCAGTAGTTTGCTAGTTGGGTGGGGTCTGCTGTAGGTGTCTTTAGACATGGGTTGACTGCTTTATATTTCAAGACCTTCAGGAATGTCAAGGTGGTGATGCATGAGGGTAAGGATTTCCCTGATTTGGTGAAGTGCCCATGTTGTAGATGTGGTGGGGGTAGGAGTCTGTTGGTGCCCCATAGTGCATGATCTCCATGATGTTGGCTGTCTCTTCCATGGACATTGCTTGCTTCCCACATAGCCAGAGTGTTTCCAAAGTTATTTGTGGTTAGGTTGGAGGTGAGGCTGCAGAGTTTTGGTTCATGGTCGAACTGTTGCAGATGGCTTTGGTCTTTGTTAGAACTGGGATTCCTGGTTGGCTGAGGAATGCACCCAGGACAGACAGGAACCACCTCTCTACTCAGGGCAAGCTGAGTACACACTAAAAGATAGCCTGTGCACGCCCTCTTGTAGCTTGGCACAAAGCAGTCTGTCTTATCTAAAGAGGCAATATGCAAAGTATGTGTGCAACACAGACACACAGTAACACAATGAATACACCACAAAAAGACTCCACATATATTTTGAAATATAGGTTATATTATGAACAAAAGAAGTGACCAAAACGATGACATTCCAATGTATAGAAGTTACGAAAGTGAATATCAAAAGAAGAAGAGAAAAATATCACTTGGAAGCAAATAGTACTTTAGGGTTACTTGAGGTCGCTATAGCAAACAAGATAACACCCTGCATAATTAGTTGATGGGGCTGCATATCTTACCTCAAAATAGAGCACTACAGCCTTATAAGGGAGCGATGTGATTCAGCAAATACATATACAAAAAACATAATTCAGTTTGTTTTTCATAAAATATAGTACATCATTATTTTCCAAATTCATTATAAAGCTATTCAAGTACACACATAAGCTGAATACATATATTATCCTATAAGGTACACACATAGAAGAAATACAATAAATATAGAAATACTTGCTCTAAAGATGAATATACATTATCTCCCTACCAAACACTCATACTCATTCACATGTTGTACACATCCCTGTCATACCACAAATATAATTCATGCAGAAAACACCTATAAAAACATGACCAAAATAATTAGGAGGTCACAAGCCCCAATATACCTGTCTCTTGTGCTATCTATTTATAACAAACAAACAAAGCTGTATTTCGATATAAAAAATATCTTAAAAAGCACAAAGCAGTTAAAATACAGTACATGTTTTTTTAAAAACACTTCATAAATAATTAAAAAGGACAGAAGTAAAAAAATCATTAAACCATCTGTTTATATATATTTGCATTTAAATCTACCATACATTCAATGCTTTATAATAGATCAATGGGATCCGAACATTATTAAATCCAAATATTCTCGTCCTTGTTTTTCCATCCTAGGTATGCACACACCTCATATATACAACACGAAGCAAACCAAAAACCCCTTGGAGGCAGAGTCCAGGACTCCTTCAGCAAAGTCAGAGAGGAATAGGACCACAAGCATACAAGCAGGCCTTCAAAATCAGCAGTCCAGCTGAGTCCTTTAAGCAGCACAACAGTTCTTCTGGCAGAGCTTCAGTTACAAGTTCAGTACTGTCTGATTTTAGGGGGTCAGAGAATCACTATTTATACCAAAGGTGCCTTTGATGTGAGTGTGACTTCAAAGCAGCTCCTTGAAGCACACAATTCCTCCTTTCAATCCAGTCCCAGCTGCCAGGGCTAAATGTGCCCTTTGTGTGGGGAGAGGCCACTACCTATTCAGTGAAGTGTTAGCCTCTTCCTTCCATCCTGCCCAGGCAGAGTCATCAGAATGCAGATGGATACTCAAACAAGCTTAGCCTTCTTGTGTTTGTGGCTGTCTAGATGAAATGCACAAGGTGTAGCTGTCACCCACCCTAGATATGCATTGGAGACATGCTGCACGGCACACCGAGCATTAAATGCAAAGAAATTTCAACTTTCTAAAAGTGGCATTTCCACAACAGTAATGTCAAATCCAACTTCACCAGTAAGAAGGATTTGCCATTGCCCTTCTAAAGATATAGAACATGAGGTAGCTACTCCTTTATGATCAGGAGTACCTACTTGAAAGTGTATAAGGAAATTCACAATGCTAACCTATGAGAGGAGTAGGCTTCACAGTAGTGTAAATTGAATGTTGCTGTTTTTCAGTACCAGGATATGCAAAACATAAAAGTGCATGTCCTTCTTTTTACTTACATAGCACCCTGCCCTTAGGGCTACCAAGGGCCTAACTTAGGGGTAACTTATTTGTAGGAAAAGGGAGTTTAAAGCATGGCAAGTAGTTTTAAATGCCAAGTCAAAGTGGCACTAGACTGCATACACAGGCCTTGCAATGGCATGTCTGAGATAGGTTTGAAGGCTTACTTGTGTGGGAGGCACAATCAGTGCTGCAAGCCCACTAGAAGCATTTAATTTGCATGCCCTTGGTATATAGTATACAACTTTATAAAGGACTTACAGGTAAATAAAATATGCCAATCAGGTATATATCAATTTCACATATATTTAGGGTAAGAAGCTCATGAACTTCAGCACTGGACAGCAGTGGAAAAGTGCTCAGAGTCCTAAGGCCAACAAAACGATTCAGCAAAACGTGGAGGTCAAAAGCAAAATGTTTAGGGAAAAACTACCCTAAGGATGAAAAATCCAGAGAGGTTATCACATAGCTTTTGTGAGGGGGTGATGCTGTTTGTGGTGGAAGCTGCAGTGGTGAATTCTTTGACAATGACAAAGATATCTTTACAGCTATTAGAGTTGTTATTTATGCACTTTGATAGGGTCTTCTTGGATTCTCTGATCTGCACTTTCTTT
Source organism: Lissotriton vulgaris (assembly GCF_964263255.1). Lineage (NCBI taxonomy): Eukaryota > Metazoa > Chordata > Amphibia > Caudata > Salamandridae > Lissotriton > Lissotriton vulgaris. The sequence goes on from NW_028253536.1 coordinate 27,897, forward strand.
GAGGTACATTCTCCATTGTTTTTCCTGTTTTTTCGTTGATTGGAGTTCTTCAGTGTACCAGTTAGCTTGCTTCTGGGTTCTTTTGTTTGTTGTGTTTTCACAGTGTGAAGCAATCTGCACATTCAGTCACCTTCTCATCACTGATGTCTCTGTTTAGGTCTCTGGTGAGGTTGGGCTAGTTCATGCACAGTACGTGGGACCAGTTAGATTCAGAGATATTGTTCCATCTGAGTCTGGACAGACTGGTGGTTGTGGGTTTTGTTTGGTAAGCAATGTTGATTGTGAAGTTTGCAATGGCGTTATCAATCCAGGTGAGCAGCATGTGTGCTGTAGTTCTAATGCATTGAAGGTGGAGAAGACGAGGTCGGGGGTGTGTTTGGCAGAGTGTGTGTCCAACAACGTGTTTTATGAGCAATGGTTTCCTATCTTTTGAGGGAGTGAATGAAGTTGGGTCATTCCGGTCTTCTAGGTGAAAGATGAGATCTTCTTGTGGGATGTAGGCACTTGGAATCAATGGTGAGGGGGACAATAAACTTTGTGATATTGCCAGTGAAAGTAGCTTGTGGTCAATGAGGTTTCTGTTCAGAATGTATGTTGCTGAGATTCACAGTTAGAAATGTAGGTATTCCATGAAAGGGGGTTCACATTATCTGTGATTGTAATACAGTTGACAATTTCCTTGAAGATTATTGCAACTCCTCCTGGTTGGAGTTGACGGTCCTGTCTTGCAATCTTGTATTCTGTCAGGATGGCTGTGTTACTTTTCACATCAGAGTAGATTGTACCTTGCTCTTGCCGAGCAACCAAACTGGCGGCGACTTCTTCCGTCCGAGTTGCTTTTAATGGTCTATTACAAACACCTCGGATGAAAGCAAGAGCAAGGTACAATATGCTCTGATGTGAAAAAGAACAGACAAAATTCGCTTGAGGAACAGACTTCTAACGGATAAGCATTCCTTGAAACGAGCTTTAAACAACAAGCCCACATTTGGAATATTAGCGGGTATACTTCACTATTGATTTTAACGAGCCCAGAACAAGCTAGATGCATGTGATGGAATCAAAATATGGGACTGGCCCAGCGCGCCGTAGTGGGCTCATCTAGGAGACTTAAAGGACGGGAGTACATAATATAACAGTCTTGATAAAGAAGGTGGAATGAGATAAAGCCTTCAAAACATGTCAACGCCTTTTTCTGTTGCCACAAATCCATCTATACGAACATCGCCCTAGATATTGATGATACACAAGGTATCAGGGTGTTTGTACATAAGTTGCACCGTGGTTTATGGCGATTTATGTCAAAGATTACTGTCTGTTTTAACTATTGTTTTATGATTTTTTGAAGCATCTGGAGTGTGATTTATTGTTTTTAGTATTGTTACATATTTTTCATGATGATTCAATGGACAAAAATGGTTTTAACTTGAAACAAATTCCTTTTTTTCTTTTTAATCTTGTTTAAAATAAATGTTTTTAATAAACTACAATCAATACCTTATGAACAGTAGGTGTTTGTGCCAATACATTGTAGCCACCAGTTGAGCAGTGACCTTTGTGAATAGTGAGTTTGTGTATGAAGTCAGGGTTTAGCATATTAAAGAAGGTGCAAATGAAACAATACACAAAAAATAATGCCAGAGGATGCAATTTTTAACCTTTTGACCCCCTGAAAGAGCCAGCTCTGTCCTGCAGAGTCTTGGCCTGGTGATCCTTAATACATCTTAAAAAGATTGTTTTAAATACTGTTTTCATGCAACATCCATATCAAAGTTTCTTTTAGATTAAAACAGGACCTCACATATGAGAAATGGTAGAGTGTCACAGAGATTACTTGCAGTAATATTAGTGAGCAGCTTCTGTGTAACAATATTGAAAACGCCAACACTATCCATGAAATTAGATGTAAACACCTTTAGAGTGTGGATGTTTGTGCCTGTGCCACCGTGACTTTGCCAAAAAGACCTAAAAAAGCTGAAATTGGGCCTTAAATTCAAAGCTGTTCTGAACAACCCCCAAAATACGTCAGTCCCAGGGCTCGCCGAATCCTTAGGATGTCAATGACAAGGTCTTGGTGTTCAGTGTAGGTAGGACAAACCCAAAGGTGCTCACAGAGCCAAAACCAAAAAATATAAATAGTAAAACAAACACCATTAAAAAACGCAGAGCAAGCAGGATTGATGTATGCACCCTAGAAGTATAGCGAAGGTCCCTGCAGTGGGCGAATTAACCTGCCGCGCCCGGGCTGTTTTATGGCACTAAAGCTGCTTCATTTCCCTGCCGGAGACTAAAGCTCGTAGGACACTAACTACTCGAGATAAGAAGGTAAACTCGCTCGTATTTTAAAAACTGCCTCGCGCTGCAGAAGGCTTGTTCCTCATTTGTGACCATGATGCATCTGGCGCACACAGCGTTAAAAGTGCCCGTAGGGCAGCGGAAAGGCCACTTGTAGAAATCAAGAGCGCCTCGCACGAGAGAAGAGCCGCACAACAATAAAATACCAAAACCGCACCTCCGACGCCAAACCAGCGCAGCCCCCTCCGGTAGGGACGGTAACGGGGCACAAGCAAGCCCGTGGGCTCAAGCAAAGCATGGGTAACCGGGGAACCCTGCTACGAGGAGGGCACAGGGTGAACCTTATAGCCAGTGCAGGGAAGGGGAGGGGTGAGGGGGGCTGGGGCGCAGAGATGAACAGAGGGAGAAGGGCTGCAAAAGAGGTGCGGACAAAATAGCGAGCCCCGCAGAGCCGAGGTGTGGGACCGAGGAAATATGGGAGACACAGGAGAAGGAGGCATTACAGCAAATATAGGCATACAAGGGAGCAAAACTGACCTCACAAGGAACCCGGGGAGCACACGGAAACAAGCAGCGTGCATGTTTCAGAATGGGGTGGTAGCGGACATCCATTTGTGGTTTTTCGCTCGCCCAATAACTTCTTGCATCATGTAAATCAATGCTCTCAAACATACATTTTTTTCCCATCAGGATCAAATTCGAAACGGGTTATGGGACCTCTGTATGAATTGTAGTGCTTTTTCAAAAGAAGGTATATACGGAACATTTGCTCTGAATCACTGGTGGGCAAATGGGTGGTGTTTTGTAACAGGACAGGTTTAGAGTGAAAGCAACACATTCCTAACGGCCCTCAGCTTGGATTTCTTGGGGTAAACCTAATCAATTACAAAGTGAGGACTCAGGACTGTGGAGGATCTAATGTACCTAGAATAGATGACTGACCTGAGGGCTGGGCCTGTCCTGCAGCTTCAGGTAGGCACGAGCGGGCCGGTCAGCAGCAGAGAAGAGAAGGCACCACTGGCAGGGCAACTGGGCAAGGTTAGTCAGGCAGGGCCCAGGGCTGGTAATAATTATGGCCATGGACCTCCGATGGTCCTTTTTAGCGTAGTGTGACGGCTGGGTCAGACCAGGTCCTAGGATCGGAATGAATCTCGACTCACGCGCACTTTTAATTGCGCGCTCTGAATGCCCAGTATAAGAATTCAATTAGTACATTGGTCATGACCCTGAAAAATGTGCAGGCGCGTCGCAGAAACTCCTGCGCGTGCCGTGTGCACCCACTAACCATTTAGCCTGCGCACTGTACAGCAGTTCAGTTGCGCACCATTAAATTAGTAAAAGAGCAAGCCTCCACTTCATTAGAAGAGCGGAGCCTCTGAGGCCCGTACAGGGCCGGGGAGGGGGGGGGCGTGCTGTGTGCTGCTGTGCACCATTTCAATACTTGATTGAGGCCGGGAGTGCCATTAAAATCATTAATACAGTGAGTGAGGGGGCCCCTGGAGCACGAACACGGCCCCCAACTTGTTACGCCCGGCCTGCAGTGGCATGTGCACCCTTTAATTTATTGAGAACCGGAGCTGTGCGCACTAATAAAAACATATCATGACAAGGAGGGGGCCCCTAGAGTGTCTTGGCCCCCCCGCAACGCTGGGGCTGTGGGGGCCTGTGTTACGCACCTGCTACTACCACTTTTAACCAATGCATATGGAGACACCTCCAAAAATGTACACTAAGGGGCCGATTCCGATTTTTCAGGCAGAAGGGCTCCGAACGATGGTCAGAGTCTTTCCGACCGACTCAGAACCTGCCGGCCGGATTCCCTTCCGACCAACCCATTCCAATGGGCTCAGTTGGAAAGGAATCCGATTTGGATTTTCGGATGGCGTCCGCCAGGCTCGGAGAGCCCCCAGCCATCCGGAAATCCTTTAGTACTTCCCCGACCGCCTCTTCACGACCAACGATGTATAATGGCAGTTTTTCACTACCTTTTCGTGCCTGTGTTTCCGGCACGAAAAGGCAGTCGGAAACTGTCTTTGGGGGCCTCCAGTAGGGCCCCCATGGGTGTAAGGCTGCCTAATGGCGGCCTGAGGGCACCTATGGTGCACCTCTGGTAATCCCTGAACCCGGTGGCAGGCACCTTGGAGTGCCAGCCACAGGGTGCAGGGATGAACTTCTCCCCTGCTTTTCACAAGGCAGGCATGCATTCCGCTCGGAATGCATGCTCCTATTTTGAAGTATACAAGTGCGACTGAACAGGGTTTGGACGCATCATACTTGCAGGGCCGTAACCAATGACAGCAGGTTGGTTGGTTACGGCTCCTGACCGATGTCCGATATCGGAATCGGAATCGGCCCCTTAGGGCTTGATTCTGATATGGTTAGGAAGGCCTCCTAATAGCATTTGCTCCATCCAAATCGTATCAGGAACATGTCTTTCCAATCAAGGGCCCGATTACAATGCAGTTAGGTACATAGGTTATATGCATATGAAATTAAAAAGCTAATAGCACTAGCATACGTCCCAATTACTGATGTAGCATAACACTACAATTTATTAATAGAAAGCCCCTACTACCAAAAAAATGAACAAAAACTAAGTTGCCTACTTGACTAATTTGAAGATACCTGGGTGGGAGAGCTACGCAGATCTGGACACAGGAGACAGCCCAAATACCACATTCCATGGTGGAATGTATATAACAGTACCCTACACAAAGAAGCAAAAACGAATAATGTTGTGGAAGGATGACATAAAGCTTTCCAAGCCACAACAAGCAGAACCCAACCAACCCTACACAAATTATTACAATCAATAAAAAAAGAACGAAGCCCCCAACAACTAAGGGCCCGATTCTGATCTCGTTAGGAAAGCCCTCAGTACGACTTGGATCTGGAGGGCTTTCTGAGCGAGACGTGCTCCGGGAGTCCGAACGAGCAAGTACAATGCTGCTATATGCTTACAGATTCTGTTCGCCTGGACTCCCATTAAACTTTATTGAAGCCTGTGTACAGACCTGTACACAGGCTCCCATAGAAGAAAAGGGGTGGGTGGGGAAAAGTGTACACCCTGTGGCAGGCACCCCGTGGTATCCGCCACTTTGTGCATGCCTGGATCGGAGAGACCCATGGGCACCCCCCATGATAGATTTTGAGGGCCTCGGTTGAAGGGGGGCCTGCTATGGCCCTCTGAAGTATGCTTACGATGGGCGTTTCATCTCGCTGGGACCGAGGCAAAATGGCTGTCCGTATCGTGCATCGTACTCACTCAGTCGGAATTCGGCTTCATAACACGCCATGATTCGGTAATGAATGAGTCATACGGGCAGGTTCGGGTCCCGGAAATGATTTGGTCGGTGTGTACGCGATCTTCGCATCGTACTTGGTCGTTCGGGCCTGCGTACGATTTGGTTGTAAACAGGGGCTACGAATCAGATCCGGGAAAGTGAAATTCAATTTGGAGGCCTTCCGAACGACATTGGAACCGGGCACTAAGAATGGAATAGTCTGTAACCCAGCAAGGCCCAAACCTAACCAAATAAACAAAGCAAACAAGTTCGAGTACTTACAATACAAAGTAAGACTCAGTCAAATAAACATGTTTTATCAAACATCAAAAATATAATAATTTTTTCAATTCATTTAAAATATTGTTCAAAAATTAATCGACATAATAATGATATTTTATATAATAAAAATAGCAATAACAATTACAAAAATTATGTTTCCCTCCCAATATAAATGATTTTTAATTTGCTTACTTTTTTTTGTATCTTAAGAAATGTAGTCCAAACTGCCATAAATTAATCCAATTGTAGAAAATCTCCAGAACTTAGTTAAAAATCCCTCCAAAAAATGAAAAAATACAACTGAATAAAAAAGAATCCGTCTGCAATAGCTCCATAGAATTAAATCCAAATAATTCCTGATTTCGTTTTTTTTAAAGAAACGCTCCAGGAATACCCGACAAATAAAGGAACTGTAAAATATTTATTAGTTTACTTGAAACTAATACACAGTTCCTTTAAAAAAAAACATACTTCACCCAATGGTAACTTCCAATCGACAAAAACTTGTAAACAGGGGCTATGAATCAGATCCGCGAAAGTGAAATCCAATTTGGAAGCCTTCCGAACGACATTGGAATCGGGCACTAAGAATGGAATAGTCCGTAACTCAGCAAGGCCCAAACCTAACCAAATAAACAAAGCAAACAAGTTCGAGTACTTACAATACAAAGTAAGACTCAGTCAAATACACATGTTTTATCAAACATAAAAAATATAATAATTTTTTCAATTCATTTAAAATATCGTTCAAAAATTAATTGACATAATAATGATATTTTATATAATAAAAATAGCAATAACAATTACGAAAATTATGTTTCCCTCCCAATGCAAATGATTTTTAAATTACTTACTTTTTTTGTATCTTAAGAAATCTAGGCCAAACTGCCATAAATTAATCCAAATGTAGAAAATTTCCAGAACTTAGTTAAAAATCCCTCCAAAAAATGAAAAAATACAACTGAATAAAAAAGAATCCATTGGCAATAGCTCCATAGAATTAAATCCAAATAATTCCTGATTTCTGTTTTTTTTTAAAGAAACGCTCCAGGAATACCCGACAAATAAAGGAACTGTAAAATATTTATTTGTTTACTTGAAACTAATACACAGTTCCTTTAAAAAAAAAACATACTTCTCCCAATGGTAACTTCCAATCGACAAAAACTTGTGGAAAACACAAAACAATCCCTTAGACGCAAATATACGTAACATCATTTCAAAATACACACAAACATACCACTAACATCATACTCTAACCATAATTAAACATATATATAAAACTCTCACATGGACCGATGAACAAACTATTCACCTTTCGCAAATGCAAAACTAAAACCTACACCTCAGCAAAAACAAAAAATCCAAACACTACATGCACTATATACTACTTAACTACCTTCAAACTACTCTTAAATTAAAGATTAAATTACTAAAATTAAACGCACCTTACCCGATGCCACGCAGCTTCCTACTGCAAACTTCTCCCCTTAGAAATGACCTAAAAGAACATAGATAACCTACAAAATAGAACTTAGTTTAAAAGATATCTGCCTTCATTAAAAAATAATTATAGTTTTTTTTATTAAAGTCAATGCACATTACAAATATGTTACAAAAAAGTTGTAAAAATAGTAATTAATAATAGAGATTTATATTAAATTGATTAAGATATTTTTTAAATGGTAAATTATAATAATAAATATTATAAAACAAATAAGATGTATTATTATAATTAAAAACATATATTAATTTACCGATGTATATTAAAAAAAGTACTGTTTGCAAATAAAGTGATCAAAATGTATAAATATTAAAAATATATATTTTTTTGCAAAATGATTTATCTACTTAACATTATTTATATTTATAATATATATAATAATGCACAAAATATAACATTATGGTCCCAATCCCGATCTTGCTTGAAAAGGACGGCATCTGTCATGAGCGAGTCCGAGTCGTGAGTGTGATTTCTGACCGACTTGTCCCACCGTAGAAGCGAGCGAGTATGATGTGAATATCACCTCATGCTCTGTGTGACTTGTACCCATCAGCGAAGCCCTCTGGACAACTGTAACATGGCCAACTTGTGCAGCGCAATGAGTCCAATTTCCGAGCGACCAAGTATGATGCACGGGTCGAACAGCTGGATCGACTCGGAACCTCCGACTTCTTAAAATCTCTGGGAAGTTGACTTCGGGGTCCGAAGCGGGCCCCCTTTCACTTGTAGCCCTACTTCCCGGTCAAAGGGGGACCCAAGGGTCCCCCTACACATACATGTATGGTACGGGGGCACCATCATGTCCCCAAGACAGGGGGTGCCCTTTTCCGCAACATAGTTTTTCTCAAAGGAAGCCTATGCACGCAACGTTCAACATGCTCCCGTTAACTTCAAAGGGGATCCAAGCGACCCGGGTCCATCAGTGCATACTTGCATAGTACTCGGGCGCTCAGAGCCCAGGAGCACGAGTCGGTTGGAGAGCTCTACTGGACTGAGTTGGCCGTAGGGCTGTCCGAGTGAGATTGGAATCGGGCCTTAAGTATTGAAGCATACAATTATTGTAAAACGTTATACAATGAAAAAATTGTTAAGAAATGTATGTTATTAAAAATGTAAAGCATATGTAAAAATGTAGTTCATACTTAAATTATAAATAAATATTCTATAACTGTTACCAACAAATTATATGTTAAATTTTTTTATAAAAAAACAAGGGATAACTACATCTTTTTGTTGTAAAAATGTACGTCACTATTATATAAAATAGAAAAAAGTTGAATGCTAACTATACTTGCATAAATATGTACAAAATATGCAATGCATTCAAAAATACAAAATGTATCTTATTTTCTCTGTATAAAAACATATATATCAAAGATTGTAAATAAAATGCATATTATTTATTTACTTGAGTCTTTGAATCAAAATAAAAACATAAATAACATGTTAACATGTTTCTGTTTTTAATTTATAAATCTTTAATTCCGTCTAATAAAATAATTATGTAAAATTAATTTACTTTTATACATTTTTTTTAATACAACTGTATAATTATATCAATAAGCTTACTCCAAAGCAATAAATAGATTTTTAACTATTCCCACTAACTCAGGGAAGAGGGAGGACACTAAGGGACCCATTAGGATAGCGGGTGGAAAATCACCCCGACCTCCAAGGAGGTGGGAAACAACTGCCCACCGGGACCGCGGATAAACCGGCAGTAAAATTAGGATCAACCGCCAAAAAAGACCGACCGCGTAGGTAGCGGGCAAACAAAAATGCCTGACGCGTGCGGTGACATCCAAAAACCGACCGCGGTGGTTGGAAACGCAGTGGAAAAGCTACAACTCGCCGCGAGCAAAGCGGAGACACTACACGGGAAATTAGGATATCCCAGATGGTCCCGCGGTACGATCCGATGTTTCCACCCGCCGTAGTCGCACACAGGAGTGAATGGGAGAGACAGCGGAAGAGCAGCAGCATAGCCAACGCTGCGGACGGTACATGAAAAACATGGCAAGCAATGCCAAAACACCGCAACGATGCCAAACTTAGCACAAATCAAAGTAGCCATGCCATCCAAATACACAAAACACAGATCAATGAAAAAAAAAAAATGCCAAAAAAACATACAATTCCCAGGACTACTCCCACAACACACCTGACAGCAAAATCCCGTTTGGACACACCCACACAGCTGAGTATAAAACCAGCCCATTTACTGACCACAATCCTTTGCAACACTCCAGAAGAGAAGGGCATACACCAGATCTGACAGGAGAGGCAAAAGAACACTGCACACGCAATACCACCACCACTACCATCATCACTACCACCATCACACAGGCACCAACAATCCCCCAGCACACAACACATCAACACCACACCCACCACACACACCCCTACACCCACAAACACTTCAAACACCACACACCATGACAGCACATAAAATGCCCAAATTCACAGAGAGTGAGTTGACAGTCATGGTCAAAGAGATAGTGAGAGTGGAACCACAACTGTTTGGTAGCCTGGTTCAACAGACCAGATTAGCCATAAGGACACAAATGTGGGAAAGGATAGTTCAAAGGGTCAATGCAGTAGGGACCACCCTGAGAAGGAGATCATGGAGTGGTGGCATGATCTCAAGATGGTTGTCAAAGAGAGGAGAAGCGAGAACCGGAAGCTGCCTGACAAGACTGGCGGTGGCCCTCTCATTCCACAAAAACCATTCACACCATGGGAGGAGAAGGTGCTTGCCATACTGCATCCTGAGAGTCTCACAGGAGTATCCGGGGGAGTGGAGGCTGGTAAGTACAAGCAAATATAATTATATGTCAGCCATCACATTGTTCACCAAACAAACTTATAGGTAGGTAGCCATCTTGCTTAGGAGGCTTGTTTGGAGGTGGGAGGCCTGCATTCCCACTTCCACCATTTATTTTATTTATTTATTTATTTATTTTCTTTTATAGCGCTGGACTCGACTCCCAGAGGGGTATCTCTGCGCTTGGTTTGCTAGTGTTATCAGATACGCTGTTGGTGCCAGAAAAGATGCCTATAAGAGGGGTAGGGGAGCTTTATTTCAGAGAAGAGATGTGTCTTGAGTGCTTTCCGGAAAGATAAAAGATTGGTATTATGTCTCAGATCATTAGGGAGTCCATTCCAGATAGAGGGTCCTATGTGTGACAGTGCTCGGCCTCCCTGTCTGGCCTTCTTGATGTAAGGAATTTTTAGTAAGGCTTGGTTACTGGATCGCAAGAGACGTTCCGGTTTATGGATTTGGAATTTCTGACTCAGATATTGGGGGCCTAATCCATAAAGACTTTTATGTATTATGCAGCAGATCTTGAAGTTGATTCGCTGACGTATGGGCAACCAATGGAGCTGTTCCAGTAGGGGCCTAGAAGGTGTTCTCGATGGAACATTAAGGACCAGCCTAGCCGCAGTATTTTGGGCCACTTGAAGACGATTAAGCACATGTTCATTTGCAGAGATGAAATGGCCGTTGCAATAGTCCAGGCGACTTATAACAAGGGCCTGGACAAGGGTTTTTCTATACTCGACTGACAAGAGGGGAAAGACCCTTCTAAGAAGACCGATAGTCCGGAAGCAAGAGCCTGTCACTAGGTTTACATGTTCTTTTAGGACCAGGTCTTGATCCAGTCTTACTCCCAGATTGTTTACTGATTGCTTAGGGCTGGGGACGGGTCCTAGCTCTAAAGGCCACCAATCCGGTGACCAAAGGAGATTGGCTTGCCCGAAGAGCATAACTTCTGTCTTAGCGACATTACACTGGAGGCAGTTGGAGGCCATCCAGGTGGAAACGGCTCTCTGCCCTCGGCAAAGAGGTTTTTAGTTTCCGGGGTGAGAGTCTGGAAGGGAAACAAGAGCTGGGTGTCGTCAGCATACGACACAGGAGTGAACCTGTATGCTCTCACAATGTCAGCAAGGGGGGCCACATACACATTAAATAATGTGGGGCTTAGACATGAGCCCTGCGGGAGCCCCTTGGTGAGCTCCCTGAAGGTGGAATCATAGGAGCCCATGCTGACACTTTGAGAGCGGCCAGTGAGAAAACTCTCCAGCCAAGACAGAGCTGTGCCACCAATTCCAACTCTTTGCAAACGGCCAAGAAGGATTTCATGCGACACAGTGTCAAAGGCTGCAGACAGGTCCAACAGCACCAGAATCATGGAGCCTCCTCTATCCTGTGTCATCTTGATGTTGTCTGTCATGGAGAGGAGTGCGGATTTGGTGCTGTAGTTGGGTCTGAACCCTGATTGAGAATGGTCCAGACCGCCTGTAGCCTCAATGAATTTTGACACATGTGTATTCGCATTCTTCTCGGCAAATTTTGCTTAAGAGCGGTAGTAAGGAAATGGGGCGGAGATTGGTAAGGTCTGTCCATGGCAAGGCCGTGTTCTTGCGAATTGGGTTGAATACTGCTTTTTTCCAGTCTTGTGGTAGTTGCCTTTCTTTAAAAGAGAGGTTGATGATTGTATGTATCATTGGGCAAAGTAAACTACTTAGTGATGGCATTAGTTTGGCTGGGATAAGGTCTGACGGGGAGCCTGTTTTATACTACTTAGCAATGACAGGATTTCTGTTTGACTGGCTTCAGGAAAAACGGTCAGCTTAGCTTGGCTGTTGCTGGGAGGTGTCAAGGTACATTCAACCTTGACCCTAGAACTATTGGTCTTGGTAATTTTGTTGAATATGGCATCTATTTTATTTTCAAAGAAAAGGGAGATATCGTTACATAGGGTTTGGGAGAATTCGTCGGGGCGTTCACAGGCTGATGGTTTCACAAAAGTTTGTAGGACCCTAAACAATTCTCTTGAGGAGTTCCCGGCTACTGCTAGCTGAGATGTCAGATTATTTTTCCTGGCTAATCTGATGTTTTTATAGTAAGAAGATAGAGTGATTTTTCCTACTGTCTTTAGTATGGGATTTTCTCCATACTTTTTCTAGCCTCCTACAGTTCTGCTTTTCTATTCTGAGCTCGTCCGTATACCATTTCTCCTGTTTTGAAGAGGGGTGCTGTTTCATGAGTTTCAGCGGTGCTATGAGTTCTACTGCTTCTCTCAATGCGAGATTATATTTAGAGAGAGCGGATTCAGTGTCGCCTGTAGCTATTATGTGAGGTTCTTTCCAAACTTTTTGGATGTCTTCTAGTGTGACCTTATGCCACTGTCTTTGCCATATGGGGGGAGCAGGGGGTTGATTGACCATGCCCCCTATCCCACACCCCAGCATCAAGGAGGCCTCCCCCACCCAGGAGCATGTGTCAGCCATTGCACTGTTCACCCTCACCTAAAAGGTAGGTATCTTGCTTGCGAGGCACTGTTTGGGGGTGGAAGGGCTGTACCACGACTCCAACCATGCGTCCTGGCCCACACTCCAGCAGCATGGAGGCCTACCCCACCCAAGAGCATGTGTCGGCCATTGCACTGTTCACCCTCACCTAACAAGTAGATAGCCATCTTCCCTCTTCTGGCTCTTTCGGGGTGGGAGGGCTGTCCCACGACTCCCACCATGCCCCCTGTCCCACACCCCAGCAGCATGGAGCACTTACAGGTAGGTAATCTTCACTGGTGTGGCTGTTTTGGGTTGGGAGACCTGCATCACTACACACAGCACCAATTGCATGCAATGCATCGATACCTGAAATGTACGAGTATTTGATGTTCCTCTGCACCATGTAATAACGCCCAGTATTGCACTTAATAATAATAGTGAAGTTGTCTCAATTGTACAGACAGTCAATGACACGCAGCTAACAGAATACTTGCACAGTGCCCAACACTGACCATTTCCCATCTAATCCACAGGTGATGAAGAACTCGCTGCTGAGGACAACAACGACCAGCAGAGCCAGTCTCCACCCCGGGTACATGGACTCACATATGTTGACTCCCAGGATAGTTTGGACGATGAGCTCCAGGCCGGCCCATCTGTTGTGCTAGAGACCAACAGGTCCCAGGCCCCCATCCTCCCCATCACCACATCTGCTGCAACAACAACAGCACAGCAGACCCCTGCAGTCACGGCCTGTGCCTCCACTGCTGCCACCTCCGTCACCACCATTACCAGTACCACCTGCAGCACCCTCCCTGCCCCAGGGGATGACCAGGACACACCAACAACTGTGGAGGGCTGGGAGAGTATGCAGGGACCCACAGTGGTGAGGCAACAGGTCCGTGGCAGCAGGGTAGGTGGGAGGGCCAGGGTCACCCCCAGACCTCAGGAGATTGGCACACCATCCCTGGACCACTTCACCAGAGTCATAGGGGCATGTGAACAGGTCCAGGGACAAAGTGGCCGGTCTGACGAACTATAACGTGATCTCATCCTACTGATGAGGTCCATCGACACACGCATTGGACAAATGGTGGACCTCATGGCACAGCAAGTGGCATTACTGAGGGACAGGCCTGCTTCCCAAACAACACGTCCCCCCCCCCTCCGTTGTGCTGCAGGATGACAGTGCACCCTTCTCCCTTGCGGCCACAGAGAGGGGTGAGTCCTCGGACGCCACTGACCATGCAGCAGGCCCCCCTGCCAAAGCAATGAAGGGGCATCCAAAGAAGATCCTGGGAGTCTCTGGAGGCAAAGCACCATCCACACGCCTGTCAAGGAGCCAGCCCTGATGGCAACCCTCTTCCCCACTGCATTGACTGTCCTTCCCCACACTGCCTTGTGAATGACACCTGTCTGTTGGACTGGGTCACCACATCCATGTGGTGTCTACTCTTGCATGTCATCTACCATGACTGTCAACTCAGTGCTCTATCACCACCTTCATGTAAATATGCTCGCACCCCTCACATTTCAGCTTTGTGAATAAAATACCTCAAACACTTGAATTTGTGCAGTTTTGTTTTTAGTGTAATATTTACAGTCTTGAAAATGTCCATGATGAATCCAAAAGATGTACAGTATGTAGGGTTGGATAATTTCGAAGCACCTAGGACGACACAACAGAACAACAGTCACTGGCGTTAGTGTGGCATCACAGACATAATACTACACAAAACATCCAGATAAGTCTACAGGCAGACAACACAATGTGCAGCAAGTGTCAACAAACAGAGGGACATATTATCAAGAAAGGGTGATACATTATCTCCACTTTTATCGGTGGGAAACTGCCACTAAAGCGGCGATATTGGGCTTGATAATATGCCCTTGTAAATTCCCATAGAAGCCCAGGTTCTGTTTTTAATCTGGACTTCTATGGGAATTCACAAGGGCATATTATCAAGCCCATTTTCGCCACTTTATTGGCAGTTTCCTGCCATTAAAAGCAGAGGTAATGTATCTCTCTTTCTTGATAATATGGCCCAGAGTTCTGTATACGTTCACATGTGAAGTGTCACTGCTATATTTCCACACACAGGTGACTCAACATGTGCCTGTCTGTACCATTCGCGCATAACCCTTAACAACAACAGCAATCACACCAGACAATTTTCAAGTCGTACCTCTTCACCCACCTTCAAGTGAAGTAGGGGGTGATTAGCTGTTTATGCATGTTAACTCATTCCTCCTCTCCACTGTCCTCATCACTGGACTCAGGGCCCTGAACAGGCGGGAGCCTTTGGTCCTCACCATTATCCAGGAGCAGGGGAAACCCCTTGTGAATGGCCATTTTGTGCAGCATACAGCATGCCACAATGATCTTGCAGACTTTCCCAGGGGAGTATGACAGTGCACCTCCAGTCCTGTCAAGGCAGCCAAAAGTCCGCTCAATGACACGTCAGGTCCTGCCATGGGCCTCATTGTACCTGACATCAGCCGGGGTCCTGGGATTCCGTAGTGGGCTCAGCAGCCATGGACGGCTGGGATATGCAGAGTCATCTGTGAATGACAAACACACATTGCAATGCTGCAGAGGCAGAGAGCAGCAGGTCACACACACAGCACGCCATATCACTAGGCATACTCACCCACAATACAAGGAAGCTCGTGAACCATATTTGCCATCATCCGGGGCACCATGCTATTCCTCAGGATGTACGAATCATAGGCTGAGCCGGGGAATTTTGCACAAACATGTGATATGGTCATGTCTGCAAGGCACACCACCTGCACATTCATCGAATGATGTTTACGATTTCTAAAAATGTGCTCACTCGCCTGTGGTGGCACCAGACCTACATGGGTGCAATCGATGGCACCAACAACATGGGGGATGTGCCCAAGGGGATAGAAATCACCCTTCACACCTGCCAATTATGCTCCCCTGGGGAAATGTATGTATCAATCCTTATATATCATCATGGCTGCAAGAACATCCCTCAGCACTAGGCTGAACATGGGTTGCGACATCCCTGCAGTGCTGGCCACGGTCTCCTGGAAGGAACCAGTTGCAAAAAAGTGGAGGGCTGCCATCACTTTGTATGTGGGTGTGAATGCTGTTGGGTAGTGGCAACGAGGCTACAGGTGGGGCTCCAACAGATCACAAAGGGTCTTCAGTGTCGGTCTGTCGAGGTAGAATTTGTGAATGAGCGCAATATCCTCCATGTCCTCCAACACTGTCAGGTGATATATGAGATTAGGCCTCTTCCTAGTTGAGATGTAAATGGACAAATGTCAATGACAACCATCATGAGATGGCCACAGCACATACCGTTAAGGATGTCACGGAAAACCAAAGACTGCCATGAGAGATGCGTGGCACACCAGGTTACATGGGTGGACATTTGAGACACACAGAGGGCACACCTCTCCATTTACAATACACAAGTGCCGCATTGGTCAATGAGAATGCACACATACAGAACCCCACATTTCACATGTGCACACCTCGTATCGTACCATCCACAAAAATGTGTAAAATGACCATGACTGTCTCATACCTATCTGCTGTACCTGTCACACCTTAATGCGTCATGTGAACTTGGCACACATCCACAACCCAATGATCACAGTAGCTGGAAAACTGTCACTTGTGTGCATGAGCTGATATGGTAGCACAAGTAAGTATTAACACCATACAGTGAGACAAACCTTGCCAGGGTTAGCACTGACCCACAACACATTGATTTGTCACACATTATTGACAGCAGCTTAACACTGTGAAGCATCTTCAAACATCAAATTCATAAGTGACATGGCAGGGACCACAGACCAATGTGCGTCACACTTAACGTGCATCCACCTGTGGATTATATGGAATAATGGCATTGTGTGCACAATGATTTGCCCTTAACCATGTTGCTGCTGTGTACTGATGCAGTGTTCATGATGGAGATTGCCATTGCATGTGTCCCAAATCGCGGTAGCTACCGCCTGGCCACCGCAGTGTGACACCAGCATCGCCCCCCTCACAAGTGCGGTAGCCATTGGCATGGAGACATGGGTAGATGGCGGTGGGCATGCTCCGCCACCCAAATCGCGGTAGCTACCGCCTGGCCATGGCGGTGTGACACCAGCACCATTCCCTTCACAAGTGCGGTAGCCATTGGCAGGAAGACATGGGTAGATGGAGGTGGGCATGCTCCACCACCCAAATGGTGGTAGCTACCGCCTGGCCATGGCGGTGTGACACCAGCACCATCCCCTTCACAAGTGCGGTAGCCATTGGCATGGAGACCTGGGTAGATGGCGGTGGGCATGTTCCACCACCCAAATCGCAGTAGCTACCGCCTCGCCACAGCGGTGCGACACCAGCACCACCCCCTTCACAAGTGCGGTAGCCATTGGCATGGAGATATGGGTAGATGGCGGTGGGGATGCTCCGCCACCCAAATCGCGGTAGCTACCGCATGGCCACGGCGGTGCGACACCGCCATGGGCCATTGCCTACAGCGAATGGGAGCGATGATTGCGGTGGCATGATGTAGTTTTGAAAATCGCGGAAGGCGTGCTCCACCGCCGCGGAGGTGGTCATTGGATGCTTTTGAATGAGGCAGACCTGGACAACCACTTGTTGCAGCTTTGCACCTTACAAACGACCCCAGGGGGCTATACATCTGTGGGAGTGAGCCTCACATTTCTACTGCTACCAGTGCCTGCTGCCTGGGACCCTCTCCTGCTGCTGCCTTAAGTCCCTGCTGCCTGGGACCCTCTCCTGTTGCTGCCTCAAGTGCCTGCTGTCTGGGACACTCTCCTGCTGCTGCCTCAAGTGCATGCTGCCTGGGACCCCTCACCACTCACTTCCACCACATGTGTTCCATGTCCACAGGGATGGCAAGGACAAAGAAGATCCGTGCCAGTCCATTCACAACCGAGGAGCTGTAGGTCCTAGTGGACGAGGTGCTGGCACAGTACCCAAGGCTTTATGGTGGCCCTAATGTAGTGGTAATTCATCATTAAGGGAGCTGTAGGGCAGGGGGGTGTCAGACATGTAGCTGTGCTACTGCAGTATATGCCTGAGGGTGTGGGGTTGTGTCATACACTGACAAACAAACTGTCTCCAGGGCAAGGGAGTGTGTGTGTCCCAATGTCACTGTTTTCCCTGCCTGCAGTTGTATGTGTGAGTGGAGTGTGTTACATTGTCAGCCATACAGAGCCACAGGATGTTCGACATGTAGATGCCAAGACAGTAATTGCTTGGGTTAATGTTTCTGTGTGCCCCTGTTGTCCGACTCAGTGTGAACCCAGAGACAAGACCCAGTGCCTGCCCACCCAAACGAGAACACATCACCAAACTTACATGGTCCTTGCTCCTGTTCATTCACACTGAATAGTAGATATGCACCATTTGGGTCCTGTATGACTGCACACAAACACACTTCTGTAGATGGATATTTTATTGGTGAGTCTATGTGCCTCGAAGCCATACACATTACAAACACATATGTTCACAGGACATGCTCATTGTTTGCTGCCAAGTCATGCAAACAGTGCTGCTAGACACAGACACAGATAGATATGTAATGTATGTAGTGGGCAGACATGCATGGGACTGGTGATGTTTGCAACCCACTGAATGGGTTCAGTGCAGTCATCCTGCATGTGTGTGAGATCATCAGGGACCCTCGACGCCATCATGTATGCATGCAATCACATCTGTTTGGCCCATGCAGAGTGCCCTTGTGAGGTGTCCCCAGTTTGGGATGGAGGGAGATTACAATAGGACCTGAGTCTGTGTCTTGCTACTGTGCTAATAGATGTTGGTACATGGCACTGTGTAACTGGTCATTAACTCTTCTTTTCTCCCATACCTGCAGCTCAAGGTACACCAGCATAAGGCTGTGTGGAGGGCCATTGCAGCAAAGATGCGAGCCCTGGGGGTATCCAACCGATGACGCACCCACTGCTACAAGATGTGGGACGACATCAGCCGGCTGGCAAAGAACATGGCAGAGATGACATTGGGGCTGCTACTGGGCGTTTGGCAGGGCGCAACTTAACACCACTGATGTCCGCATATTGGCAATGACTAATTCGGAGCTGGATGCACGTCTGAAGGAGCATCGCCAGCAAGGCAGGGGTGAGTATTTGGGGAGGGTGACTTTGGCTGGGAGCGGATGCATATGGCAGCGGTGGCCCATGTGATGTTCGTGGGGTGGTGCTGTGATGTATCATGTGAGTGGCTGCTGGGATGTGTGCTAGTGCCAGGCATTGGGCTTTCTCATAGCCTGATGTGTTAGGTTCCACATGGTCATTCAGCATTGGTATAGTGTGGGAAATCTATTAGGGTTTGAACACCAGGGTCCACTATCTGAGTGTGACTTTATGTATGCCTACTTTGCATTCACCATGATCGGTGAGGCCCACACATCTGACAAGGTGCCCCAGAGATCCACATGATGCTTGGTATGGCCTACTTGGCATTGCGGACTGTCAAGTCCTAATAGGTGTGTGTGTTGTCCCCTCCTGTTCCCTGAAGTTCTGTCAGTGGGAATGAGTGTTCTCCCCACATCATGTCCCTAGGCGTGGGCAGGGCAAGTTGTGCGTCTAGTAGACTTCATCCACGGGCAGGGTGTTGTACTGTGTGGCCTCTTCATGGCTCAGTCATGGCAGATATTCCTTGTTACAGGCACTGTTGTGGTCTACGTAGTGTGTTGCTGCAATGTGATTGCAGGGTGTTGTGGTCACCATGTTGATTTGGGCATCCCCTGTACTGCATTGATTGGATTTCTTTGTCCTGATGATGACAGTAACACAACCCTGCATCTCTCTCTCATGCAGAATCACCAGTGGACACGGAAGAACAGGAGCCAGAAGCCAGTGGTGGTGAGAGTAGGACCACAGCTGCACCGGAGGCCAGTGACACAGAGCTCACCAGCGCATCTGAAGGGGACCAAAGTATGCAGGAGGAATCCGTGGCTGAGACACAGAGTACTACATCATCTGATGCCAATTGTGATCCATCCATGATGGCAGGCACATGGGATGGGGAGTCAGCAACATCATCTACTACACAGCGGCCAGTGCCCAGCCTCCCATCCACTTCATCTGGTGCTGCCTGTGTCTGTGTCAGTAAGAGGGGACGAGTAACATTCACACCTGGCACCGGTAAGCCTGCACCTGTCCCCCCCTGCTGCCCTCAGTCCTGAGTCTGTAGAGCTCCTGCGCCAGCTTTGTGTGGGCCAGACCGCCCTGTTCAATGCCTTCAGTGACCATGACAAGAAATTAGGCCATGTGGTTGCCTACATTGAGGGCATACCAAGGGGTTGGGCTACAACGTACAGTCCAGGCTTTGTCATCCGCAGTGACGCACCAAGCGCCCTGAGACCTATTGGTGATTTGTGCGCTGTATAAGAACCTATGACTATGACTACGTCTGCCCTTCAACAGGCACATGCTCCCATTCCTGCTCAGGTGCCTTTGTCCACCCCCCAGTCAGTGGCCACATCAGATGACAGTGACCACGGTTTGCATGCATCACAGACACAATACAGCTCAAGGAGCACACAGCAGTCACAACCTAAGTGGTCCCGCCCACAAACACCATCCTCACAGAAGAGCAGAGCCACCCCAGAATGCAAGGACAAGAGCCCGTCAGGGAAGTGCAAGGCTGAAAAAGCAATGTGGCTGACATCAGGCTCACCTGCCTCAGCGGCATCACCAGCAAAGGACTCTCCTGTCCCTAAAATTTCACGCAGAGCTAGGCGTGCAGTGTCTGTGCCCACTGAGGAGGTGTTGTATAGCAAGGGTACACCTAGGAAGGGCACAAGGCCACATCCCCCACCATATCAACTCCAATTCCAAGCCCAGTGAAGCAGATGGAGGAGGGCACTGTAGGGGCTACCCCTAGCAAAGAGGCAAAGGAGGGCACTGTAGGTTAGCAGCAAATGTTCAATAGTCCAAAAAATCTTTTGTGCATTAAGTACGATTGGCTAGCAGCAAATATTCAATGGCAGTAAGCGACGAAGCAAAAGAACAGTATCACAAATCACTAAAACGAAAACCGACTAAAATATACTAGGAGGGACACCAGGCAAAAATGCAAAGAAGGGCACTGTAGTGGCCACCCCTGTCAAAGAGGCAAAGGAGGACACTGTAGGTGGGACACCTGGCAAACAGGGGAAGGTGGTCCAGAGGCGTAGCCAGACAAAGCGTTCCGCAGGATCCAGCACGTCACCAGAGGTAGTGTCAGTGCCTGGACCTGACGCGTGACAGTTGGTGTGGGTGCCTGTTGTGTCATCACCAGTTCCCATTAACCCCAAGACAGGGAAGCCATTTCGTATTCCCAAAGAGTGGAAGGGCACCCCTCCAACCTCTCCCAACCACACTGTGTTACAGTAGTAGTAGTATTTTATTTGTTTATTAATTAAAACCATTACAAAAAGAAAGCAACAAATTCGAGCCAAACACAATAACTAATTGAACATACGGGGATACAGTGCAAAGATAAAAATTGACCATAGTTGATTAACTTTTTCCAGTTAGGGATTATAGTGCTGCCAATATTTTCACAGGATTGGTAGCAGTCTAAATGTTCAAAAATAAAGTGCAATGTGCTTACAGAGCAGAAGCTAAACTGCAATGTGCTAGCAACAAATGGTCAATGACATTTTACAGAATATCTTTAACTGTCATATTGCAAAATAAATGCTAAAGTGACTTATGCTATCATCAAAAAAGTGAACAGTGTATTAGGTGCAATTGGTTAGCAGCAAATGTTCAATAGTCCCAAAAATCCTTTGTGCATTAAGTACGATTGGCTAGCAGCAAATATTCAATGGCAGTAAGCGACGAAGCAAAAGAACAGTATCACAAATAACTAAAATTAAAACCGACTAAAATATACTAGGAGGGCAGGAACAATACTAAAATGGCTTTTGCTATCCACTATATTGGATGGCAGCTTTTCGGGGATAAAGTGCACATATGCCATTCAATAAAAGTAGTAAACATAATAAGCGGAACATTATCCTTCTACCCCTTAAAAACAGCAACATTATCATTTCTAAGCCGTAACAAAATTTTACATTTACATTGGGTGTCAACCTTACATAATTTCTTTTCCACTCTAAAAATGAATTGAATAAATTGCTGTATAATATAAACGTTGACCCCACTTAGGCAAAATATTAGTGCCGATCTACAAGTTCTGAGTCCCATTTCTTTAAAAAAATAGGTTATAAAATTGTTTTTCGTTCCTGCAACATTTTTGTGCATAATGTTACCATATGCAACAAGGTTTCATCATACTGCCCACAAAGCCTACAAATATTTGATGCCCATTTGGACTCCCATTTAGGGGTTCCATCTTTGGTTGGATAGATTCAAAACCTTAATAACATAAATTTCTTTTTAATTAGGGTTTTTTTTATTAAACAGTAAATAAGGTTGAACCAACATTGTATCAAAAGAATTGGCAATAGACCAAACGTGTTTTTTTTTCTCAACTCATCTTTATCCAACACTTCTGACAACAAAGCAAAGGTTGAATTAATAGATTTTTTGTAAACCATTTTATTCCTTATTTCATCTTCCAATTTAGGGCATTCAAATTTTAAGAGACACTCAGCTAAATATTCTTGCCAGCTTCTAGAATATTCACCATTCGAAGTCGTTTCAAGGCGGCGGGTAGTATGTCTACTGGCGCCAATTTTGACCTGCACCCAGGTATTGGAGTACAATAATTTAATCATTTTTAAAACAGTTTTTGACATACCCCAATTCAATAACTTAGTCCAAAGAATATTTCTGGGTACAGAATCAAATGCGACTTTTAAGACGATAAAACAGATGTACAATTTTTGATTCCTACATATTGCTCTTTCTCCTAGTAATGACAGTAAAATTAAATTAGTAAGAGTCAATTCTCCCTTCCAAAAGCCTGTTTGAAAGATTGGGATCAATTCTTCTCTTTCTGCCCAAGTATCCAACTCCTCTGACAGACAACTTGCAAATATTTTCGCATCTACGTCTGTGAGGGTAATTAAACGATAGTTTGAAGGATTGTCCTGAGGCCCACTTTTGTAGATCGGCTGTATAATACTTCCCCTCTATGAATCCATTGTCGCCGCGGACGGCGGACGCCCTGGGCCCAAGACCAGTACATTGGCGCGTGGTGCGGACAAGTGGTTCCCCCCCCCCCACCACCAGGAGATCCTAGCACACAGTGGCAGCCCAGGTGGCACGAAGAAAGGCCAGGCATCTGCCCCAAGGGACAGACTCTATAAGTGGCAGAGGAGCAAGGGGCTGGACACGTTTGCCTATCATAAAGATGGCGCTGAGGCGCTGAAGGGGGTGCCACAGCAGCCCTCCACACAACTGCCCCCAGCCCGGGCGCACAAGGGGATATCACACTAAAAGACGTCATGGCGACACTGCAGAATATGCAAGCAGCAATGGGCACGATCTCAACGGATATTTCCTTCATGAGGGCAGACCTCGCTAAGGTGTCGGACTGCCTAGGAGAAGTCGAGAAAACCACAAATGAACTATCCGCGGACACGGCGGATCTACAGGTCAGAGTAAATCAACTGGAACAAGACAATGCAACGCTGAAAACTAAACTGGACGAACAGGAAGGTCGGTCCAGACGCAACTTTGTATGCCTGGTTGGCGTACCGGAGACGATCCGTGATCAGGCCCTTGACTTGTTCATGGAGGACCTCATTTAAACGCAGCTGAAACCACGTGGCCTTTCAAAATTCTTCTTGGTGGAGCGGGCACACCGCATGCCAGGGGGGAAAACGCAACCGGGGAAGCTGCCAAGGCCCATTTTGGCGCTCATTTTTAACTTCCGGGACACCATTCTACAAGCGGCCTGAGTTGCCCCTCCGGGCAAGATCGACAATGCCGAAGTTGCCTTTTACCCGGATTACACAGCGGCAGTGGCACAGCAATGCAGAACCTTTGTGGAGGTGAAGAAAGAAATGCGCAGCAGAGAACTTAAATACTCCATGCTATTTCCAGCACGACTCAGGGTGGAATCTGACGGAAAGGTGTGTTTTTTTTAACCCCAAAAGAGGCGAGAGACTGGCTGGATGGCTGGCGGACAGCGAGGGGCCCCAAGAAGCGAGGACCGGCTCGTGGGGATTCGGAAGACGGAGGACAACGTGGGGCAGACGGCCAATGAGGACATTACCCCTTAAGGTTGGAACACTGATGAGACAGTGCCTGAACTGATATCTGGATTGAATTGACAATATGGCAGACTGTGTCTCCTGAGGGACACATTAACAGGGGTGGGAGGAATCCGCTCTACCCGAATTATCAGTACTGACGGTGTGCAGACATTTCAGACTGCCTGGTGAAGACAGCGTGAGGTAGGAGATGTTGTATCTGAATAGCCAGATGAAGACTAGTTCCGAAAGGGGGTTCACTGGGACCAACGGGGTATCACCCTCCAGCGTTATGCAGAATATAAGGGACTGTAAGCACTCTGCTCAGTTGGGGAGGTGGATAGTTCGGGATCCACCGGGCACGGAGGCAGGGAGGGGGGAAGGAATTTTCAGTTATGCATTGTTTGTGTGCATTTGTTTACAGGTTCAGATTGTACAGTCTCTCCAGGGATCAGAGTTAGACAACCCTGATGGGCAAGGCACACATGTAAGACATAGATACCCTACTTTCGGCGTCAGTCCTGCCATTGCACTCCACAGACATCATGCAGAGCACCGGCCGAACTGGAGATGATTTCCAACTAACAAGAATGGTCACCCCCCCTTAACAGTAATATTGTGGAATGTCAACGGATTGGGCCACAAAATTAAGTGGGGCCTAGTCCTCCAATACCTAAAGCGGAAGACCCCTACCGTGGTTCTGCTTCAGGAGACTCATTTAACAGAGCCGACATGTCAGGCGCTCAACCGCTGAGGGTTTCAAATGGCCGTACATGTGGAGTTTTCCTCCGGCTCTAGAGGGGTGGTGGTCTTGGTACAGAAAAGCTCCCCGATGATGATTACTAAAACGTGGAGAGACGAACATGGGAGGTTTGCGGCACTGGCCTGCCAGTGGGAGGGACGCAGCTATAATATGGTTTCTGTATACATTCCACCGACACTTCACCAGGCGACACTTCAGGACCTGGGCAATCTGTTGTTAGAATTACCGTAGGGTGAATTGATCCTAGGTGGGGACTTCAATGCTGTTTATGACAAGACTGTGGACCGGTGACCACCCAGAGATAGTACTAGACCCAGCCAACTAATGAGAGACTTTCTGAGGGCTCTGGGCTTGATTGACGTATGGAGACTCAAACATCCCACTGATCAGCAGTACACTTACTACTCGGCAGCAGACAGTAGCGTCTCCCGGATCTACTGTATCCTTACTCTAGCAGTCTCCCCCGAGAATGTCACATTGATTGACCACGTAGCTAGGGGGATCTCTGACCACTCCCAGGTACAGCTCACCTACATGAAACACCGTCCACGCCAACAGCGTATCTACCCGTTATACACAGGCTTCCTCCAGAACCGTAAGATTGCGAAGGCCCAGATGGCAGCCACAGATCTGTACTTTGTCGAGAACGCCGGGTCAGTGGACTCCCCATGTATACTCTGGGAGGCGTACAAATCAGTCATTAGGGGACACGCAATCTCCACTATCACCCGACACAAAAGAGAACAAAAACAAGTCATGAACTCATTAGAGGCAACAGCGCTGCAGGCGGAGAGAGAGCATGCCGTAGCACCTAATGCCACCACGGCGCATGCTTTGAAATTGGCGGAGCAGGAGCTACGGGCTCACGCCGAAACTTAGGCTAAGGCGAGGCACATGGACACGATGCACAAGAGTTTATGAATTAGGGGACAAAACAGGGAAAATGCTTGCATGGTTGGAAAAGGAAGAGAGAGCGAGTAGGTAGATAGCACGGTTGACCCTTGGGGATGGTACACTAACTTATGACCCCCGGCTCATAGTCGAGGAATTGGCAACGCACTATGAAAAGGTCCACATCCCCTGGGCACAGGCAATAGAGGCAGACTGTAGGGCTTTCTTAGCTGATATACCAATACCGGGGTTACAGGAGGAGGAGGCGGACACGTTGGAAACCGACCTGTCAGTGGAAGAAATAGCAAAAGCACTGGGAGCATTACACACGGGTAATGCGATGGGACCAAATGGATTGCCGGTAGAACTATATAAAAAAGCAGCAAGCAAGGTCACCCCCAATTTGTTACGAAGACTACAGCAGGGAACTTTGTACCGAGATCAGAGACTGGCAACAATCGTCACGATTCATAAGCCGGTTAAGCCCCCAGAGCACCCAATATCTTACTGGCCGATATCCCTGATTAATGTAGAGGCAAAGTTACTGGCCTAAACGTTGGCGATGCGCCTACAGCCCCATCTGGTAATGCTGGTCCACCCAGATCAATCGGGCTTTATACCAAACCGTAACACCTCCCTTAATTTGCGACACCTTCATGGGTGTGCTGGCCCAGACCAACCTCCTACACCAGGATGCGGCCATACTCTCTCTGGACGCGACAATGGCTTTTGACCAGGTAGAATGGCCGTTTATGTTTGCCGTTTTGCGGCGCTTGTGTTTCGGCCCAAAGTTTTGTGGTTGGGTAAGACTCCTTTACACAGCACCCCTAGCACATGTGGTCGCAAACGGCCACATCTCGAGAGAGATTACTCTGGGCAGGGGACGCGTCAGGGGGGTCCATTCTCGCCGCTCCTCTTTGCCTTAGTCCTGGAGCCACTAGCTGCTTTGACACGCACAACGCCATTATATCAGGTGATAACATGGAAGACGGGCTGGGAAGACCGTATCTCATATGCCGATGACGTTCTGTTATACATGACGTCACCAACAGCGTCCCTACAGGCCCTTCTGGATATATTGAACGACTTCGGGGAAAAATCCTGCTACACCATTAACTGGTCTAAATTCCTGCTTTACCTGCTGTGCAGCCCAGCTCCAACCTTGCCCCCAGACAGTGGTAATAGCGACTGGGGTATTTAAGTATCTGGGGGTCTACATTACACCTCAGGCCACCGAATTCATGGCGGAGAATGTACTGAAGCCACTGAATATACTAAAGTCAGATGTGTCACATTGGCGATCTCTCCCGCTCACCCTGCTAGGTAGAGATGCCCGCTTTAAAATGTTGGCGCTCCCCAGATTTCTCTATGCCTTACAAAACATCCCTTTTCCAGTCCCGCTCTCATATTTCAAATCTATTAATGCCGAAGTAGCGACGTTACTATGGGATGGACGCCCGCCCCGAATAGCACACCCCAAATTGACTCGGAGTTGGTACGATGGGGTATAGCATTGCCAAGTGTCAAGCTGTGTTACTGGGCGGCTCAACTGGTAGTGATCAATCAGTGGATACATGCACCCCACGACGATCCAGCTTACAGATTAGATAGGGAGGTCCTGTGGGCTGACCGCCTAATAAGGGCTCTATACAACACTAAGAGATGCCTGGCACTGACAGGCCCCTCAGCCCACACGATTTGCATATGGCACACAGCCCAGAAAGCACTGGGAGGGGAGGGTGTACTCAAAATGGCCACTCCACTCTGGGAAACAAGGCGTTTGGGCACCTTAGCTAACTCCAAAGGATTCAAACGCTGGGACCTAATAGGTATCACGAACATTGGGGACTTATGGATACGGGGGGAAATCCTCTCCTTTGCAGAGGTCTGTATAGGTATAGGTGTGTGTGTTGTCCCCTCCTGTTCCCTGAAGTTCTGTCAGTGGCAACGAGTGTTCTCCCCACATCATGTCCCTAGGCGTGGGCAGGGCAAGTTGTGTGTCTGGTACACTTCATCCACGGGCAGGGTGTTGTACTGTGTGGCCTCATCATGGCTCAGTCATGGCAGATATTCCTTGTTACAGGCACTGTTGTGGTCTACGTAGTGTGTTGCTGAAATGTGATTGCAGGGTGTTGTGGTCACCATGTTGATTTGGGCATCCCCTGTACTGCATTGATTGGATTTCTTTGTCCTGATGATGACAGTAACACAACCCTGCATCTCTCTCTCATGCAGAATCACCAGTGGACACGGAAGAACAGGAGCGGGAAGCCAGTGGTGGCGAGAGTAGGACCACAGCTGCACCGGAGGCCAGTGACACAGAGCTCACCAGCGCATCTGAAGGGGACCAAAGTATGCAGGAGGAATCCGTGGCTGAGACACAGAGTACTACATCATCTGATGCCAGCTGTGATGCATCCATGTTGGCAGGCACAAGGGATGGGGAGTCAGCAACATCATCTACCACACAGCGGCCAGTGCCCAGCCTCCCATCCACTTCATCTGGTGCTGCCTGTGTCTGTGTCAGTAAGAGGGGACGAGTAACATTCACACCTGGCACTGCTAAGCCTGCACCTATCCCCCCCTGCTGCCCTCAGTCCTGAGTCTGTAAAGCTCCTGCGCCATCTTTGTGTGGGCCAGACCGCCCTGCTCAATGCCTTCAGTGACCATGACAAGAAATTAGGCCATGTGGTTGCCTACATGGAGGGCATACCAAGGGGTTGGGCTACACGGTACAGTCCAGGCTTTGTCATCCGCAGTGACGCACCAAGCGCCCTGAGACCTATTGGTGATTTGTGCGCTGTATAAGAACCTATGACTATGACTATGACTACGTCTGCCCTTCAACAGGCACATGCTCCCATTCCTGGTCAGGTGCCTTTGTCCACCCCCCAGTCAGTGGCCACATCAGATGACAGTGACCACGGTTTGCATGCATCACAGACACAATACAGCACAAGGAGCACACAGTAGTCACAAACCAAGTGGTCCCGCCCACAGACACCATCCTCACAGAAGAGCAGAGCCACCCCAGAATGCAAGGACAAGAGCCCGCCAGGGAAGTGCAAGGCTGAAAAAGCAATGTGGCATCACCAGCAAAGGACTCTCCTGTCCATAAAATTTCACGCACACGCAAAAGCGGAAGGAACGACCTGCAGGCTCCTGACTTCGGAACTTAGGGATTTCCCCTCACAAATTTATACTGTTGAAAAATTGGATGTTTGTTGGAAACCAGCATAATACTGAGGAAGAATTGCAATGAGCAGACTCAGATGTAAATAGCCTTGAAAAAGCCCTGGCGCGAATCCCCAAAGGGGGGCGAAACATGTGTCGGCTGTTCATGTTTTTACCTGAATCAATAAAGCTCTCCTTTCTATATAAAAAATGGACTTTTGCCTCAATCTATATGAGTAAGGATTCAGCCTGATGAAAAGAAGAATTGTTGTAAGCACACTCGCCACCCTTTTAAAGACTTTATCTGTTCAAAACTCAAGAGGTCCAGAGTTTTTGAGTGTGTCCCTCCTACACAAACTAAGTGAAGACTGATATAACCTTGGAGTATCTTTTGGACCCCCCCTCTTTTCTAGAAACGTGCAGTGTCTGTGCCCACTGAGGAGGTGTTGTATAGCAAGGGTACACCTAGGAAGGGCACAAGGCCAAATCCCCCACCACATCAACTCCAATTCCAAGCCCAGTGAAGCAGATGGAGGAGGGCACTGTAGGGGCTACCCCTAGCAAAGAGGCAAAGGAGGGCACTGTAGGTGGGACACCAGGCACAAAATGCAAAGGAGGGCACTGTAGTGGCCACCCCTGTCAAAGAGGCAAAGGAGGGCACTGTAGGTGGGACACCTGGCAAACAGGGGAAGGTGGTCCCGAGGCGTAGCCAGACAAAGCGTTCCGCAGGATCCAGCACGTCACCAGAGGTAGTGTCAGTGTGTGGACCTGACGCGGGACAGTTGGTGTGGGTGCCTGTTGTGTCATCATCAGTTCCCATTAACCCCAAGACAGGGAAGCCATTTCGTATTCCCAAAGAGTGGAAGGGCACCCCTCCAACCTCTCCCACCCACACTGTGTCACAGTAGTAGTAGTATTTTATTTGTTGATTAATTAAAACCATTAAAAAAAGAAAGCAACAAATTCGAGCCAAACACAATAACTAATTGAACATACGGGGATACAGTGCAAAGATAAAAATTGACCATAGTTGATTAACTTTTTCCAGTTAGGGATTATAGTGCTGCCAATATTTTTACAGGTTTGGTAGCAGTCTAAATGTTCAAAAATAAAGTGCAATGTGCTTACAGAGCAGAAGCTAAAATGCAATGTGCTACCAATAAATGGTCAATGACATTTTACAGAATATCTATAACTGTCATATTGCCAAATAAATGCTAAAGTGACTTATGCTATCATCAAAAAAGTGAACAGTGTATTGGGTGCAATTGGTTAGCAGCAAATGTTCAATAGTCCAAAAAATCTTTTGTGCATTAAGTACGATTGGCTAGCAGCAAATATTCAATGGGAGTAAGCGACGAAGCAAAAGAACAGTATCACAAATAACTAAAACTAAAACTGACTAAAATATACTTGGAGGGCAGGAACAATACTAAAATCGCTTTTGCTATCCACTATATTGGATGGCAGATTTTCGGGGATAAAGTACACATACGCCATTCAATAAAAGTAGTAAACATAATAAGCGGAACATTATTTAAAAAGTAGCTCTAAAAACAAGCAAATATAAAATGGATAAAAAGTGGCATAAAAAAAATCCTTCTACCCCTTAAAAACAGCAACATTAACATTTCTAAGCCGTAACAAAATGTTACATTTACATTGGGTGTCAACCTTACATAATTTCTTTTCCACTCTAAAAATGAATTGAACAAATTGCTGTATAATATAAACGTTGACCCCACTTAGGCAAAATATTAGTGCCGATCTACAAGTTCTGAGTCCCATTTCTTTAACCCTTTCTATGCTGATGACGAGCTCAGCTCGTCATCACCCACGGGTGTCGTGTGCTGATGACGAGCTGAGCTCGTCATGGTGCCACTAAAATGGCAATTTCCAGCACAGGGGGGGAAAACGCCCAGCAGCCATGTGGTTAAAAATAGGTTATAAAATTGTTTTCCGTTCCTGCAACATTTTTGGGCATAATGTTACCATACGCAACAAGGTTTCATCATACTGCCCACAAAGCCTACAAATATTTGATGCCCATTTGGGCTCCCATTTAGGGGTTCCATCTTTGGTTGGAAAGATTCAAAACCTTAATAACATAAATTTATTTTTAGTTAGGGTTTTTTTAATTAAACAGTAAATAAGGTTGAACCAACATTTTATCAAAAGAATTGGCAATAGACCAAACGTGTTTTTTTTTCTCAACTCATCTTTATCCAACACTTCTGACAACAAAGCAAAGGTTGAATTAATAGATTTTTTGTAAACCATTTTATTCCTTATTTTATCTTCCAATTTAGGGCATTCGAATTTTAAGAGACACTCAGCTAAAAATTCTTGCCAGCTTCTAGAATATTCACCATTCGAAATCTCGCGCCAGCACATGTGCGCCAACGTGCCCTCATCGGCTTGAGATAATGCCTATGATGTTTTTAAAAATGTAGCTTGACGCACCAAGAGTTGATTCCTTAAGCCATATTCTAATCTTAAATTGGCACGTGGAATCCTAAAGACTGATTTATATGTCCATGCCACTATGCCCTCCAGCACTTTCACGTCTTCACCCTTAAAAATTATGGTCCCATAGTCCAGGGAGGGAATACGTTTTGCTTTCATAACTTTAAGCAGGTGGTCATAATTGGGACATATTAACTTATCTCTCAGTTTTTGAAAAGCGAAGGCAAGTGAAGTACCTTTAGCCTCTTAGTTATTGAAATGCTGTCTAAATGACAGTCCGTCATCAAATGTAATTCCCAAATATTTATAAGCCTTTACACATTCAATAGACAAACCATTGATATTCAAGTCCTTTACCCCTAGTTTGCCTTTCCCTATTACCATTATTTTTTTATTTTTTTTTATTAATTGTTAATCCATTTTGAGTTACATATGTATTAAACGAACGTATTAATCTTTTTAATCCTATCATGGATTGGGTAAGTAAAATGGTATCATCGGCATATTGGAGGTATTTAATTTCTTTACCCTTTACAGCCGGGAAATGCGAGTTTACATAATAAAAATGGGATGGGAGGTCAGAAATAAATAGATTAAAAAGACAAGGAGCGAGCACACATCCTTGTTTTAGGCCTACATTTGTTTCAAGGCGGCAGGTAGTATGTCTACTGGCGCCAATTTTGACCTGCACCCAGGTATTGGAGTACAATAATTTAATCATTTTTAAAAGAGTTTTTGACATACCCCAATTCAATAACTTAGTCCAAAGAATATTTCTGGGTACAGAATCAAATGCGGCTTTTAAGACGATAAAACAGATGTACAATTTTTGATTCCTACATATTGCTCTTTCTCCTAGTAATGACAGTAAAATTAAATTAGTAAGAGTCGATTCTTCCTTCCAAAAGCCTGTTTGAAAGATTGGGATCAATTCTTCTCTTTCCGCCCAAGTCTCCAACTCCTCTGACAGACAACTTGCAAATATTTTCGCATCTACGTCTGTGAGGGTAATAAACGATAGTTTGAAGGATTGTCCTGAGGCCCACTTTTGTAGATCGGCTGTTTAATACTTCCCCTCTATAAATCCATTGTCGCCGCGGACGGGGGACGCCCTGGGCCCAAGACCAGTACATTGGCGCGTGGTGCGGACAAGTGGTTCCCCCCCACCCCTAGGAGATCCTAGCGCCTAGCGCTGCACAGGGTAATCTTGCCGCCACTCCCATAGCCACGCACAAGCCACGCCCACTTTAGCAAGGCCACGCCCCCTCTCTGACGAATTTAACCCGCGCTGACTACGAGCGCGCCAGAGACTGCTATACTCCTGAGGCGGAAAGCCGGGAGAAGAATTGTGCTGTTGCTTGTTTTTATCTGTGTTTTCATTGATCGTTTTTAACCCACCTCCTTCCCTGAGCACTCACATTTGGGACAGGGCGCTTCCTGAAGCAGACACGCTGCGGACTTTAGCGCAGACGCGCTGCACAGGGTAATCTTGCCGCCACTCCCATAGCCACGCACATGCAACGCTCACTGTAGCGAGGCCACGCCCCCTCTCTGATGAATTTAACCCGCGCTGACTACGAGCGCGCCAGAGACTGCTATACTCCTGAGGCGGAAAGCCGGGAGAAGAATTGTGCTGTTGCTTGTTTTTATCTGTGTTTTCATTGATCGTTTTTAACCCACCTCCTTCCCTGAGCACTCACATTTGGCACGGGGCGCTTCCTGAAGCAGACACGCTGCGGACTTTAGCGCAGACGCGCTGCACAGGGTAATCTTGCGCCACTCCCATAGCCACGCACAAGCCACGCCCACTTTAGCGAGGCCACACCCCCTCTCTCGCCACCTACCGCCTCCATATAAACATGTGCCTCTCAAGGACGCGCAGCGGACGAGCGCAGCGGGCGCGCCGGTTGCGCGCCAAAGGCGCGCATAAGGCAAGCCCGTCTGCGCCGTCCGCGACCGGCCGGGCCCAGGGACCAGGCAGAATGGAGAAATCACCAGGTACACCCTTAGTGAACTCCGTGCTTTACAGAACTCTGGCCCATACCTCCTTGATTCTACAACTTATGCTCGCTTAAAGGCCAATAACATCTACCCCCATCATGTATCGCAGGAGCCACCTTCTACCTCTCTCCAAAGCTCCAATATTACTATCTCATCTCCACGCTCCGATGCTAGGATCCTCCGTTGCTTATACCTGAATACCAGATCCATGGTAAAACATCAACTAGATATCTTTCTTTTACTTCAATCGGATAGGCCAGACATCTTGTTTGTCTCTGAAACCTGGCTCTCCGTAGATTCCTTACCGGATATTCTCTCAGCCTTACCGTCAGACTATTATATTCTGTCTGCAAACAGAAAACCTGGAAAATCCGGGGGTGGCGTCGCAACTATCATTCACAAAGACCATACGTTTACCACCTTATCTTCTTTGGATTTACCAGACACTGAAAACCTGGTAATTAAAGCTGATAATGTCGAGGGAACTTTGGTACTGGTATTGATTTATCGTCCACCTATACCTATGCCGTCTTTCCCAGTCTCCATATCTGAGCAACTGGCCGGTGTGACCGTTGATTATGATAGAGTCGAATGTCTGACAAAATATCGAAAACTAGAATATCGATGTACAAAAATATCGGAACAAAATTATCGATGTCAAAAATATCGGGATCCTATACTTAACTATATATCTACACAAATATCGATTTTTTAATATCGATATACAAAAACATTGTTTACTGTGATATCGACTACATTAATATCGGAATACAAAAATATCGCATTCTGCAAAAAATAATGACATTTACTAAAATATCGACATCAAATATATCGTGCACATAAATATCGGAT
Organism: Lissotriton vulgaris; assembly: GCF_964263255.1. Lineage (NCBI taxonomy): Eukaryota > Metazoa > Chordata > Amphibia > Caudata > Salamandridae > Lissotriton > Lissotriton vulgaris. Next base: position 61,884 of record NW_028253536.1, read on the forward strand.
TATAAACTATATCGACTTTTGAAAAGCATTTCTTTACATAATTAATTAACGCTTTATATGTTTTAACATCAAAATAAACATAAAACACTTTAATTTATACTATAGACACACTATAAATTCATATAATATTTAATATCGGTATAATTATGTCACCTACACATACAAAAATATTCTATGCTACTTTGTATACTTTTATAATTATTGTTGGTTTTTCAATTCTAATACTAATTAATCACAACTGAAATTCAAATATACTAACTAACTAATCACAAGCCTAATTTTTTTAATGAACCAATAGTAAAGTAATTACTACTGACACTCCCCTATATAAGCAATGAAAACGTAAGCACAAACTACTTGCCAAAAGTCACAGAAGGAGATTCATCTCTATCCGAATTGCTGCACAACAAGTAGAAGAACCAGACTATCAACCTACTATTACATCTTCTAAGTAAGTAAATAAAACAGATAGTGCATTATTTGCTAATTGTATTTACTTACCTGCTAAATACCCAGTGCCTCTTTGCTATTCATACTACTTAACATGCTAAATAATGATATAAACATATTTTTTTGTAGATACTACCACTACTGATTATTCTACTCCAAATAATTGTGAACAAAACATAGGAATACAGATTCTGAAAACTATGTAAGTAATTTGACATTGTTTCATTATGTGCACATTAATCTAAACACACAGAAAGAATGACTTTTGCACACCATCTTTTTATTTTTCTGTAGATTCTACTACTGAAAAGTGCACTACTACTGAACTAAGGACATCAGTACTATATCTACAATACTTTTTACTAAGTAAGTAAATAAAATAGAAACTGCTTTATTTGCTAGTAATACTTAATTACCTGCTAAATACCCAGTACCCCTTTGCTATTCATTCCAGTTAACATGCTAAATAATTATCTACAACTATTTGTTTAAGATACTACGAGAACTGAATATTCTACTCAAAATAACTGTGAACAAAGCATAGGAATACAGATTCAAAAATATATGTAAGTAATTTCACATTGTTTCATTATGTGCACATAAATCTAAACACACAGAAATAATCATTTGTCCCCCACATATTTATTTTTTTCTATAGATTATACTACTAAAATCTGCACTACTACTGAACTAAGAACATCAGAACTATTTCTACAATACTTTTTGCTAAGTAAGTACATAAAATAGAAACTGCATAATTTGGTACTACTAATTATTTACCTACTAAATACCCAGTGGCCCTTTGCTATTCATACTACTTAACATGCTAAATAATAAAATAATATTACTTTTTTTAGATACTACAACAACTGAATATTCTGCTCAAACTAACTGTGAACAAAGCATAGGAATACAGAATCGAATAACTATGTAAGTTAGGTCACATTGTTTAATTATGTGCTCAAAAATCTAAACACACAAAAATAATCAGTTGTGCTCAACATATTTTTTTTTCTCTGTAGATTCGACTACTGAAAACTGCACTACTAATTAACTAAGGACCTCAGTAATATTTCTAAAATACATTTCAGTAAGTAAGTATTATGCAACTGCAATAAATGTGGAAAAACAATACAAACATTTATAACTGTTCTAATAAATTTCAATGATATATTGTTTATTTACAGAGCAAACACGGTGAATAGATATACAGACAACATACAGAACTTCACATTCGAAACAATAGTAATACAAATCACTAAGTAAGTATATTAAATAACATATTTACCACATGTTTAAAAAAACCTACCAACATGGTGATTAAACTAACTCATATGTTCCTTATTTTTTAAAGATAACACTACAAAGTATTCTCCAGAAGCTGAAGAAACAATTATACTGCCAAATACCAACCACAAAAAATATGTAAGTATCTTCACATGTGAATCATGAAGATACACTTTTGTAGTAAAAATGAGCTCTAAAAATGCAAATTTAACTAAACATTAATTAATGATATACTACTTTCATGTTTCTCATAACAGCTACAACCACATCACAACCATTTATCCTCAACTAAAGAAGCAAGAAACTCCTAAGTTTTGCTGTACATTCTAAAACACGTAAGTATAAACATTCCTACTTATCACTAACATAGATTATTTATCACATTTAAATTGACATTAACTATTATATATATATTTTATAGATATACAAAGTACAAAATGACCGAAGGAGCCGAATTTGTGACCAGCCAAAAAGGAAAATTATTACTATGCTACATGGGTTACACGTACACACAGGAAAAACAATATGGCATGAAAGTGAATTGGAAATGTTGTAAATATTATTCGAACAAGTGCTATGGCAGAGCAACAACAAGAGAAGCTACAGTACTATATACTAGGGAACATAATCATCCACCTAATATTACAGAAATAGAAGTTAGAACAGCTATGGAAAGTATAAAAGAAGCTAGTATTGGATCCCAAAAGCAAACAAATGTCATTTTAAAAGAAGCCATTCCTAAAATTCCCAAAACAGCCACAACCCAAATGCCAAATATCCTATCATTAAAAAGAACTATAGCACGAACCAAAAAAGCTACAACTTCTTCAACACCATCTCCCAGAACATATCAGGATATAAATTTTACTGCAAACGAAATAATTACTTTAAATAAACAACCATTTATAGTTTATGACAACGAAAGCAATGAGAATAGGCTTATAATTTTTGGTACCAGTATGAATTTAGTGAAACTGCAGCAAAGCCAATATTGGATGATGGATGGGAGATTTAACATCTGTCCCAAACCATTCTTCCAATTATACACAATACATGGCCTCTACCACAACTGCAACATCCCTTTGTTATATGCACTATTGCCTAACAAAAACAATTCTACATATATGGAATTATTAAATGTCATAAAACAAAAAACGAATGATTTCTCTCCTGAAAAAATCATTCTTGATTTTGAGCATGCAATGCTCTCAACTATTCTAAAAATCCACCCCCATACCTCCATTCAAGGCTGCTATTATCATTTCAACCAGTGTTTATGGCGACACCTTCAAAAAACTACCCTAAGTGTCGAATATGCTACAAATTCATCATTTGCTTTTCAAATCAAAAAACTAATTGCACTTGCCTATGTCCCTACAACAGATGTAGCTGAACATTACAACATTATTATAGACAGTCCATTCTACAAACAAAACGAAGCTAGATTAAGTCCTTTTCTCGATTATTTTGAAGACACCTGGGTAGGCAGACTCCACAGATCTGGCCACAGAAGAAATCCAAAATTCCTCATTCCCTGGTGGAACGTGTACAATAGTACCCTTAACGGGGAGTCAAAAACTAACAATGCCGTGGAAGGTTGGCACAATGCATTTGTCCAATCAACTGGCAGAACCAAACCTACTCTCGAAAAATTCATAAAATGCCTACAGAAAGAACAGAGCTATCAAGAATTTAGAATGGACCAATCTGTAACCGAACTTGTCCTTAAAACATCCAAGCAAAATAAACAAATGCACAAGTACCTGGAAGAACAAGTTAAACTTTACCCTAATACAAAAGGCATAGAATACCTAAACATCATAGCCAAAACACTACTGTAAATAATTCTGAAACTGTTATAAAACACCAAAAGTAGCACCTAAGTAGGCAAAAATATGTAACGTGAGCTTCTAAAGTATTTAATGTATGCAATATATAATAATATTATTTTAATATATGCACACATTAAAACAAAATAACAAGTTAAAAACAATTCCATAATAAATATGACATTACCCACCCACAAAAATAATAGAAAGCAAAGACTTACCAATTATGTTGTCAATCCAATAACGTCCTTGGCCACCAAAGTAATCCAGGTAGTGCAAAAGTAACCCCCAAAAAAATGTAAAAATACAACTGTTCCAAAATTAAGAAATCCACGCGGTCCTTAGCCATCGAACTACCATAAAAAACCCGAAAAAGTAGAAAAAAAGAAAGAATCGCTCCGGAAAACCCGAAAAATGTAAAGAAGTGTTTGTAAATCAGTGTTGGATGAAAAAAACAAACACTTCCTTAAAAAAAAAACAGAACTTCCGATGTAGCGTACACCTATGAAAAAAACATAGAAAACAGACATTCCCACCCACAATAATTAGCTAATAATTACATACCAACAAATTAACATTGATGATTTAATGTTAAATATACCCTAAAAGACTTAAATTACCTCTATAAATAATTAGTTAACTAACTAACACGACGTGTATATACCATACGTAAATATCTGTTTTAAAAATCTAAAACATAACTCCCTCACATTCAACAACACTAAATATAAGGTCACTAGTCTAAAAACATCATAATAATACACATATTACATATAAAATGAACCTTACCTGCAGCGACGTGAAGTGTCTCCCAACCGCGATCAGCCCTTCTTCCAAATAACCCAAAACGACCTAACCCGGTTACAAAAGAAAGCACCAAAAAGCAATAAAATAGTCCCAAGTGTAAAATATAATATCTATACAGAACCAAATGTGTTAAAAAAATGTATTATTTTATGTTATTGTGAAAAAAATTTTTTTTAATCCTACAAAGAAATCATAAGCAAAAATGTACATGAATGTAATAATTAAATATGATGAAAACAATAATGTTTATGTTAACGATGTAAAAAAATGTAAGTACATTGTCACAAAATGAAAAAAAATTGTAAAAAAGAAGAAAAAATGTTTTTTTTATATTATAAAAATTTGATCTTCACAAATGAAGCAGAAAAAAGCTTAACAGAAAATTATTTGTGATATTTATATTTCTTTTCTGACATAACAATATGTAAAAGAGATAATAAAGAATGTTAATTTCATAAAAAAAAGTGAAAAATAATAATGGTTCTGTATAGTTGTTTTGAAGTGTGTTTATAAAATAATTTTTCAAATGAAATGTAAATAAAAAAAATGTATTATGAATTTATTTTATTTGTTAAAACATTAATAAAATAAAAGTTTATACAATCATGGTGAATAATTTGTATTATTATCTTACTAAAAAGTATCAATGTAATTAAAAAATGTTAACTGTATATTAAATGTGATTATATGTTGGACTCTAATAATGTAATGATTCATATACCAAATCCAGTGTACATTAAATTAGAGTATGTGTTGCACACTAATAACATAAGAATTAATATTCCTACTGCATTCTACATAAAATGTTAATATGTGCTGTACACTAATTAATTAGAATAGATTATTCCAACTGTAGTCTACAGTAAATTTGAGTTGTTGTCATGTTATATATGTATAATTTCCTTTAATTGATGAAATGTAAAATAATTATATTTGTATCCTGTAGAACTAGGTACCAAAAACACAAAATTGACCCTGAACCCTACAAATACTCCTTTACCCAAAATCAGAACACTGACCCAGAACCCCAAAAATATACCTTTACCTAAAAACTGAAAACTGACCCAGAACCCAACAATGACCCCTTTACCCACAAACTGAAAACTGACCCTGAACACAACAAGTACCCCTTTACCCAAAAACTAAAAACTAACTCTGAACCCAACAAATACCCCTTTACCCAAAAACTAAAAACTGACCCTGAACCCAACAAATACCCCTTTACCCAAAAAATAAAAACTGACCCTCAACCCTAAAAAACTACCCCTTTACCCAAAAACTAAAAACTGACCCAGAACCCTAAAAATATGCCTTTACCCAAAAACTGAAAACTGGCCCTGAACCCAACAAATACCCCTTTACCCAAAAACTGAAAACTGACCCTGAACCCTAAAAATACCCCTTTACCCAAAAACTAAAAACTGACCCAGAACCCTAAAAATATGCCGTTACCCAAAAACTGAAAACTGACCCTGAACCCAACAAATACCCCTTTACCCAAAAACTGAAAACTGACCCTGAACCCAACAAATACCCCTTTACCCAAAAACTGAAAACTGACCCTGAACCCAACAAATACCCCTTTACCCAAAAACTAAAAACTGACCCTTAACTCAACAAATACCCCTTTACCCAAAAACTGAAAACTGACCCAGAACCCAACAAATACCCCTTTACCCAAAAACTGCAAACTGACCCAGAACCCTAAAAAATACCCCTTTAGCCAAAAACTAAAAACTGACCCAGAACCCTAAAAATACCCCTTTACCCAAAAACTAAAAACTAACCCTGAACCCTAAAAATAGCCCTTTAGCCAAAAACTGAAAACTGACCCTGAACCCAACAAATACCCCTTTATCCAAAAACTGAAAACTGACCCAGAACCCAACAAATACCCCTTAACCCAAAAACTAAAAACTAACCCTAAACCCAACAAATACCCCTGTCCCCAAAAACTAAAAACTGACCCTGAACCCAACTAATACCCCTTTAACCAAAAACTTAAAACTGACCCTGAACCCAATAAATACCCCTTTTCCCAAAAACTGAAAACTGACCCTGAACCCAACTAATACCCCTTAACCTAAAAAAAAATAATCAGTGAATAATTGTATGTAGTATATGATCTTCATTCATTAATAAATTAGTTCACATTAATTACCAATTACCAAAAAAATAGAAATATACATAAATATTTAATAATAAATTATTTAGTATGACATTACTTCACACCCTTATCCCCTATAAACCCCAAAAACAACTCCTAAACCTATATATTAATGTAAATTTTTGTATAAAAATTAAATTAAAAATAATCAAAAACTTAATATATGTAGACATAATTAAACTCATTAATATAATAAACTAATTATTATTATTTAATTGGCAATTAATTAGTTATTCATAATATGGACTATGTGTTCTTAATACATTCTGTAATTAAAAAAAATTATATCCCAATTAGGTTTAATTTAGGAATATTTCTTAACATATATTATTTATAGATTTATTAAAAAAATTACTTCCCACACTTATCCCCTATAAACCCAATAACCCGCTCATAAACCATGAAATGTTTAAATAACACATTTTTTTACAACATTGTTAAAATCCTAAACAAAAATGTATATCTTAAAAAAAAATTAAGTAGATTATTATAATTTATTATTTAAGATTAATTAATTAACAATTAATTAGTAATTAATAATTTGGACTATATAATCTTAATTAATTAACTAATTAATTATAAATAATTACCAATTAGGTAGAATGTAGGAATATTTTATAAAATTTATTAATTTATTTATTAATTATTAAATTACTTCCCACCCTTATCCCCTATAAACCCAATAACTCGCTCCTAAACCTTGAAATGTTTTTTGAAAAAATTATTTTTTATAAATTTAGAAATACAAAATAAACATGTATCTACATTAAAATATTTAAGTATATAATTATGATTTCTTAATTAATATTAATTAATTACCAATTAATTAGTAATTAATAATATAGACTATAAGATCTTAATTAATTAACTAATTAATTATAAATAATTAACAATTGTGTATAATTTAGTATTTTTAATGACATATATTAATTAATTATTAATAAATTACTTCCCACCCTTATCCCCTATAAACCCAATAACCCGCTCCTAAACCTAGATATGTTTTTTGTAATAATTTATTTATAATTGTTTTATTTATAATAATACACCTTTTTTTAATACATTTTATATACAATTATGTTACTTTTTCCTATACTATTGATTATTTCCTTTACTACACGATATTTTTTTTTTACGATATTTTGTCACACGATATTTTTTTTTCTCGATATTTTTGAACACTTACCTAATCCGATATTTTTGTATCCGATATTTTTGCTTACCTATATTTTTGACCTTCGATATTTTTACTTCGATATTTTGTCTTTCCGATATTTTTTTTTCGATATTTTGTCTGATTACCGATAGAGTCATGCTGATAGGGAATTTGAACTATTGGTATAATAACCTGGAAGCAGGTCCTCACGCTTCAGAACTCTTTGAGCTCCTCTCCAACTTAAATTTTCATCAACATGTCCTGATTCCCACCCATGACAAAGGTCACATCCTGGACCAGATCTGGTCCCATAATATCCCTATTTCCAGTCCCACGGCATCACCCTGCATATGGTCTGACCATCATTTGCTGCAATTTTCCATCACTCTGCAGGGCATCTTGAAAATCCCTGTGCCCCTAGGAGGGTTAGCCAGGAAATGGAGATCATTAAGCATCCCAGATTTTGTATCTACCTTGACTAACTCCCTTCCGACCCAGGCTCTGGATATTAACCTGATGGATAAAGCACTCACTAATTGGCTCGCATCTGCCTGTGACGTACATGTCCCCTTAACAAAGTTTTCCCGCGCTCGCAGAATGGACGCACATAGGTGGTTTTCCACAGACCTGAAAATTCAAAAATTAAAACTCCGCCAACTAGAAAGAAAATGGAGGCAGGGTTATCTTGAGTCAGATAGACGCTTATTTACAATTGCTCGGAGGAATTACAACAGCTCCATCTTAGCAGCTAAGGCAGCCTTCTTCTCTGACAAAATTTCCATGGCTCATAATAAATTGAGAGAAATCTTTAATGTTGTTAACGAGCTTTGTAATGACACCCGTACCTCCCCCTCTCAACCCCCGACTCAAATGATGTGTAATCAGCTCAACGATTTCTTCAAGGGGAAGATTGATACTATAAAAGCTAGTATCCAAACGACTCAGGTCATGGCAACCAGCAAGGAAATCTGTGGAAACACACACACACTTCAGTTCATTCCCCATATTGACCATCCCAAATTGGTGGAGCTTATGAACCGGGTAAAGTCCGGGTCTCCCAATGATCCCTGTCCCCCGCATATACTGAAGGAAGTTTATTCTACATTACTTCAAGGAATACTCCCACTCTTGAATAGCTCTCTTTCACAGGGAATAGTCCCCAACTCATTCAAAAATGCTATCTTGGTCCCATTAATTAAAAAACCGGGCGCGGATGTATCCATTCTCTCTAACTATTGCCCCATTTCTCTCCTTCCGTTTGGTGCCAAGTTGCTTGAAGCCCATGTAGCTAGCTGTATTTCTAACTTCATTGAGACATCCGATTACCTAAAGCCAAACCAAGCCGGGTTCCGCCAGGCACATTCTACCGAGGCGGTTATTCTTGCTGTTCTGGATACTTTAAGGTCCAACGCCGATAACGACAATCATCAGGCCCTTGTACTTTTAGACCTATCGGCCGCGTTTGACACGGTGGATCACACCATCTTATTACACCGTGTCGAACAAGCCGGCCTCAGCGGCTCGGCCTTTGCCTGGATTAAGTCCTTTTTGAAAGACCGATCCCAGGCAGTTAAGCTGGGGAATTTCATGGCACCCAAACTCTCCACTACATGCGGTGTTCCGCAGGGCTCATCATTATCCCCCCTCCTATTTAATCTATACCTGAAACCATTGTTGCAGTCCCTGAAAAATAGGAAAGTCACCATCTACAATTACGCAGACGACTTGCAGCTGGTTTTTCCCCTAAACTCAGCGGACGCTGCGGAAGAATTCCAGTCCACTATGTTGCATATTGAGGGCTGGATGGATGAGAACCATCTAAAGCTCAACCCGGGAAAGACCGAGCTGGTACTCCCTGGGAACAGTGCAACAAGCTGGGGCCCTCACTTTTGGCCATCCTCAATGGGGTCCCCTCCAAACCCCTCCCAGTCGGTGAAGAGCCTTGGGGTCACTCTTAATTCTGACCTCTCACTGAAAAGTCAGATCGGAACAGTGATCTCTTCTTGTTTCTTTCAACTTCGAAAGATCAAAGAAATTGCCCATCTATTGACACACTTCGCCCTCATCCAAGTGGTAATCGCCTTGGTTCTCTCCCGCCTAGATTTTTCCAACTCTATATATCTGGGCCTCCCCCTTACTCTTTCAAAACGTCTGCATATTGTCCAAAACCAAGCTGCGAGATTAATATTCAAAAGCAATCGCAGGAATTCGGCAAAACCTCTGCTAGCCGCTCTTCATTGGCTTCCTATCACTCACCGGATCACCTTCAAAGCGGGATGCTTAGTTCACAAGGCCCTCTATGGCAAAAGCCCAAGGTTCATCAATCATCTAATAGAGAAATATGAACCACTCCGTAACCTTCGTTCCGCCCACCAGTCCCTCCTTAGGCTGCCACTGTACAAAAGAAAACGTCTGGGCAGATGTCGATTCGCTTATCTTGCCCCTAAGATATGGAACTCTTTTCCCTTGTCTCTCTGGACCTGTACTAACCTGGTGAAATTCAGGGGTGCTCTGAAGACCTATTTATTCAAGCAAGCGCACGGTTAGGCTACTGCTTTACCTATTCTTCAGCTTTACAATCTGTCTCATCCTAGCGCCATGAAACCTCTGGGTGACCGTGCGCTTGACAAATTCAGAATAACATAACATAACATAACAGTGGCAGCCCAGGTGGCACGAAGAAAGGCCAGGCGTCCGCCCCAAGGGACAGACTCTATAAGTGGCAGAGGGGCAAGGGGGCAGGCGCAGGCCCCAAGGCTGGACAAGTTTGCCTATCATAAAGATGGCGCTGAGGCGGTGAAGGGGGTGCCACAGCAGCCCTCCACACAACTGCCCCCAGCCCGGGCGCACAAGGGGATATCACACTAAAAGACGTCATGGCGACACTGCAGAATATGCAAGCAGCAATGGGCACGATCTCAATGGATATCTCCTTCATGAGGGCAGAACTCGCTAAGGTGTCGGACCGCCTGGGAGAAGTCGAGAAAACCGCAAATTAACTATCGGTGGACACGGCGGATCTACAGGTCAGAGAAAATCAACTGGAACAAGACAATGCAACGCTGAAAACTAAACTGGACGAACAGGAAGGTCGGTCCAGATGCAACATTGTACGCCTGGTTGGCGTACCGGAGACGATCCGTGATCAGGCCCTTGACTTGTTCATGGAGGACCTCATTCAAAAGCAGCTGAAACCACGTGGCCTCTCAAAATTCTTCTTGGTGGAGCGGGCACACCGCATGCCAGGGGGGAAAACGCAACCCGGGAAGCCGCCAAGGCCCATTTTGGCGGTCATTTTTAACTTCCGGGACACCATTCTACAAGCGGCCTGAGTTGCCCCTCCGGGCAAGATCGACAATGCCGAAGTTACCTTTTACCCGGATTACACAGCGGCAGTGGCACAGCAATGAAGAACCTTTGTGGAGGTGAAGAAAGAAATGCGCAGCAGAGAACTTAAATACTCCATGCTATTTCCAGCACGACTCAGGGTGGAATCTGAAGGAAAGGTGTGGTTATTTTAAACCCCGGGAGAGGCGAGAGACTGGCTGGATGGCTGGCGGACAGCGAGGGGCCCCAAGAAGGGAGGACCGGCTCGTGGGGATTCGGAAGACGACGGACAACATGGGGCAGACGGCCAATAAGGACATTACCCCTTAAGGTTGGAACACTGATGAGACAGTGCCTGAACTGATATCTGGATTGAATTGACAATATGGCAGACTTTGTCTCCCAAGGGACACATTAACGGGGGTGGGAGGAATCCGCTCTATCCGAATTATCAGGACTGACGGTGTGCGGACATTTCAGACTGCCTGGTGAAGACAGCGTGAGGTAGGAGATGTCGTATCTAAATAGCCAGATGAGGACGAGTTCTGAAAGGGGGTTCACTGGGACCAACGGGGTATCACCCTCCAGCGTTATGCAGAATATAAGGGACTGTAAGCACTCTGCTCAGTGGGGGAGGTGGAGAGTTCGGGATCCACCGGGCACGGAGGCAGGAAGGGGGGAAGGAATTTTCAGTTATGCATTGTTTGTATGCATTTGTTTACAGGTTCAGATTGTACAGTCTCTCCAGGGATCAGAGTTAGACAACCCTGATGGGCAAGGCACACATGTAAGACATAGATACCCTACTTTCGGCATCAGTCCTGCCACTGCACTCCACAGACATCATGCAGAGCGCCGGCCGAACTGGAGATGATTTCCAACTAACAAGAATGGTCACCCCCCCTTAACAGTAATATCGTGGAATGTCAACAGATTGGGCCACAAAATTAAGCAGGCCTAGTCCTCCAATACCTAAAGTGGAAGACCCCTACCGTGGTTCTGCTTCAGGAGACTCATTTAACAGGGCAGACATGTCAGGCGCTCAACCGCTGAGGGTTTCAAATGGCCGTACATGCAGAGTTTTCCTCCGGCTCTAGAGGGGTGGAGGTCTTGGTACAGAAAAGCTCCCCGATGATGATTACTAAAACATGGAGAGACGAACATGGGAGGTTTGCGGCACTGGCCTGCCAGTGGGAGGGACGCAGCTATAATATGGTTTCTGTATACATTCCACCGACACTTCACCAGGCGACACTTCAGGACCTGGGCAATCTGTTGTTAGAATTACCGTAGGGTGAATTGATCCTAGGTGGGGACTTCAATGCTGTTTATGACAAGACTGTGGACCGGTGCCCACCCAGAGATAGTACTAGACCCAGCCAACTAATGAGAGACTTTCTGAGAGCTCTGGGCTTGATTGACGTATGGAGACTCAAACATCCCACTGATCAGCAGTACACTTACTACTCGGCAGCAGACGGTAGCCTCTCCCGGATCTACTGTATCCTTACTCTAGCAGTCTCCCCCGAGAATGTCACATTGATTGACCACGTAGCTAGGGGGATCTCTGACCACTCCCCGGTACGGCTCACCTACACGAAACACCGTCCACGCCAACAGCATATCTACCCGTTATACCCAGGCTTCCTCCAGAACCGTAAGATTGTGAAGGCCCTGATGGCAGCCACAGATCTGTACTTTGTCGAGAACGCCGGGTCAGTGGACTCCCCATGTATACTCTGGGAGGCGTACATTAGGGGACACGCAATCTCCACTATCACCCGACACAAAAGAGAACAAAAACAAGTCATGAACTCATTAGAGGCAACAGCGCTGCAGGCGGAGAGAGAGCATGCCCTAGCACCTAATGCCACCATGGCGCATGCTTTCAAATTGGCGGAGCAGGAGCTACGGGCTCACGCCAAAACTTAGGCTAAGGCGAGGCACATGGACACGATGCACAAGAGTTTATGAATTAGGGGACAAAACAGGGAAAATGCTTGCATGGTTGGAAAAGGAAGAGAGAGCGAGTAGGTGGATAGCACTGTTGACACTTGGGGATGGTACACTAACTTATGACCCCCGGCTCATAGTCGAGGAATTGGCAACGCACTATGAAAAGGTCTACACCCCCTGGGCACAGGCAACAGAGGCAGACTGTAGGGCTTTCTTAGCTGATATACCAATACCGGGGTTACAGGAGGAGGAGGCGGACACGTTGGAAACCGACCTGTCGGTGGAAGAAATAGCAAAAGCACTGGGAGCATTACACACGGGTAATGCGATGGGACCAAATGGATTTCCGGTAGAACTATATAAAAAAGCAGCAAGCAAGGTCACCCCCAATTTGTTACGAATGTATAATGATAGCCTACAGCAGGGAACTTTGTCCCGAGATCAGAGACTGGCAACAACCGTCACGATTCATAAGCCGGTTAAGCCCCCAGAGCACCCAATATCTTACCGGCCGATATCCCTGATTAATGTAGAGGCAAAGTTACTGGCCAAAACGTTGGTGATGCACCTACAGCCCCATCTGGTAATGCTGGTCCACCCAGATCAATCGGGCTTTATACCAAACCGTAACACCTCCCTTAATTTGCTGGCCCGGACCCACCTCCTACACCAGGACGCGGCCATACTCTCTCTGAACGCAACGATGGCTTTTGACCAGGATGGAATGGTCGTTTTTGTTTGCCATTTTGCGGCGCTTGGGTTTCGGCCCAAAGTTTTGTGGTTGGGTAAGACTCCTTTACACAGCACCCCTAGCACATGTGGTCGCAAACGGCCACATCTCGAGAGAGATTACTCTGGGCAGGGGGAAGCGTCAGGGAGGTCCATTCTCGCCGCTCCTCTTTGCCTGGAAGACGGGCTGGGAAGACAGTATCTCATATTCCGATGACGTTCTGTTATGTTATGATTGATTGATTGATTGATTGATTGATTGATTGATTGATACATGACGTCACCAACAGCGTCCCTACAGGCCCTTCTGGATATATTGACCGACTTCGGGGAAAAATCCTGCTACACCATTAACTAGTCTAAATACCTGCTTTACCTGCTGTGCAGCCCAGCTCCAACCTTGCCCCCAGACAGTGATAATAGCGACTGCGGTATTTAAGTATCTGGGGGTCTACATTACACCCCAGGCCACCGTCTTCATGGCGGAGAATGTACTGAAGCCACTGAATATACTAAAGTCAGATGTGTCACATTGGCGATCTCTCCCGCTCACCCTGCTAGGTAGAACGGCCCTCTTTAAAATGTTGGCGCTCCCAAGATTTCTCTATGCCTTACAAAACACCCCTTTTCCGGTCCCGCTCTCATATTTCAAATCTATTAATGCCGAAGTAGCGACGTTACTATGGGATGGACGCCCGCCCCGAATAGCACACCCCAAATTAACTCGGAGTTGGTACGATGGGGGTATAGCACTGCCTAGTGTCAAGCTGTGTTACTGGGCGGCTCAACTGGTAATGATCAATCAGTGGATACATGCACCCCACGACGATCCAGCTTACAGATTAGATAGGGAGGTCCTGTTGGCTGACCGCCTAATGAGGGCTCTATACCTCACTAAGAGATGCCTTGCACCTCGGCCCACACGATTTGCATATGGCACACAGCCCAGAAAGCACTGGGATGGGAGGGTGTACTCAAAATGGCCACTCCACTCTGGGAAACAAGGCATTTGGGCACCTTAGCTAACTCCAAAGGATTCAAACGCTGGGACCTAATAGGTATCACGAACATTGGGGACTTATGGATACGGGGGGAAATCCTCTCCTTTGCAGAGCTTAAGGGAAAATATTGCATGGCAAACACAGAGCTATACCGATACTCCCAAATCAAACATGCACTGCAGAGTGCCATAACCCCAGACACCGAGTTGGCGGATGCCTCCACCCTGGAGGACAGACTCCTCACGGACCATTTAGAGAAGAAAGCCATTTAACTAACATACCGGAAGCTGGTCGACAACCTGCCTGACCCTACAGTGATACTACGCAGCAAGTGGGAGATTGAACTAGGGGACATAGATGACTCGGACTGGTTAGAGGCGCTTGCATCAGCAAAGGAGGCAGCCATCCCCTCCCGTTTAGGATTGGTGCAGCTTAAAATCCTACATCGCGTATATTATTCTCACACAATGCTACCCAGAATAGGGCGAGCTCCTGATCCAATATGCCTCAGGGGGTGTGGTTAAACAGGTACTTACTACCATACGCTAGGGCTTGCCCCCACATACAATCTCACTGGGAACACATGCTGGAACAACTCTCAGATGTGAGTGGGGTGGAGATACTGGTAGGTCCTCGTTGCTGTATCCTGAACATGTGGCAACCTACTGATCTTAATGTGGCGCAGAAAACATGGCCGACATTGGGTATGACCCTGGCAAAACGGAATATAGCAAGAAAATGGGGCTCCGGGGTGACGCCCACACAAACACAGTGGGAAAATGATATGGACATCGCTATGATAACCGAGAAAACGGTTTATACTCGTAGGGGCTGCCCAAAGAAGTGGAAGCGGGTGTGGGGGAAATAGAACGAGGCCAGGGGGAACATATGTGAGCCACCACGTACAGAAATCACACCAGAAAGCAGCCCATGAAAGACGGACTCCCTGTAATGACTGATGGCTTTCTAACTTTGACTGGAGTGGAGTGCAGAGGGTGGGGTAATCGAGGGGAGGAGGTGCAGGATTTCTTCTGTAAATGTGTTGTCCTGAGATTGCAGAATGTAACTGTTATGATGTTAATTAGCCATGATTTCTGGAACAAGAGACAACTGTTTATGTTTGATTTGTTCTCACTTCTATATCAAATGACAATAAAAATTGTTAAAAAAAAAATGGAGCGTTAATACCTCTGGCCAATGCCTGACTCTAACTTTAAAAATTAGCATTGGGAATTCCATTAGGGCCAGGTGCTCCATTTGATCTAATTTTAAGTAAAACTTTTTTAACTTTGTCTACTGACCATAACTTAGTATTTATAGATCCTGGTGTATCCTTAGACCCGAGAGGGTCACACCCTTCTACTGGCTCCATTTTGCATTGATGGTCAAGACATTCATACTCCTCGTTCGCTTGGCTTAGGGAATTTATTTTCATATTAAAAAAATGTATCCAGCTTAATTCATCTATATTGGCACTAGTATTTCTAAAATTTCCATTTTCTAAATTATTTATAAAGCCCCAAAACAGTCGAAGATATTTAGATTTATATGCATCCTGGAGTTTGTCCCAAGTTTCTTCATAATACAATTGTTTAGCCCTCCAAATGTCATTCTTGTAACCCCTCTTTAAGTCTCTGATTAAAGTGACGTTAGAAAATAAGAAGTCCCATTTGCTTTTCTATACAATGATCTTATTGTTTTCTTAAGAGACTGTTTCAAGTATAATAAGCAGTAGGAAAACCAACCTGGGTTCTTAGGGTGTAGCAGGGTTTCCGTTCTCCCACAGAACTGTGCATAGAGATCTAGAACCTCAGTGAGTTAGGATGGTCCAAAAACTCATCTCAGTGTCAGAAATCTCGTTACCTAGCTAGCTACAGTGTCTCATGGATCATTTATGGAATGATCCATATATTAGACAAACCAGAACATGATCTTTAGAATACCTCAGGAGTCGTGGAACACATGAACACTCTTTCGTTATATAATCATTTCAAACCAAAACTGAGAGTCAAAGAACACAAGTGCAAGTTTGAAATATTTATTATTCAATGCAAAGTTCTCAAACGCAGTATCTTGTATAATACCAAAATGCAGATTATAAAAATCAGAGTCAGCAGCATAGTCACTAATCCATAGTAAGCAAAAGGTGCTAGCATGTTATAATGCAATTTCTATAGAAATCTGTATCACCTATATTACGCGCACCCTATCTAGCATATTATATTATATCTAAGAAGGTCTCATTCGGGTTTTAGCAGGGCGGCCCCATACCTCTCAATGTCAGTAGGAGCAGTTCACATCAACCGCTACCAGCTCTCTTCATGCGCAGCACCAAGTGTCTACGTTCATTCCGTGTAACTCTATCTTAAACCCGCGTAGAGCCCAAAATGTTGGCATCAACATTATTTGTGTTATGTCTAATGTGGTGCGAGGATCAAGCCTCCCAGCAACCTTGTGTTAGGTTAATTTCAGAGTGTGCAGCTCTCAGTGTGCAGACAGTTGTACCAAGTGTACCAGGCAAAGCTGATAGCATAGAAATAACATATTATTCTCAATAAAACCACCTCACCGCTTCTAGGGTGAAGGCGACAACAACAAGTATGTGTCGTGTGCAAAACTGAAGCCGAAGGAAAAAAGGCTGTTTAAACATGTAATGCACTCATGCTAACTTAACACAATATATGTAACGAAGTATCCATATGACACCCCCCCATTGGTCCGAGCATCGTCAAACATAAGGGAAAAGGCAATACTAAATCAGATACAAAGATTGAAAGCAAAGTTCAATAATCTTAAGCTAAAATAAGCTAAAAATATGTATGAATGTATATGTATGAATGCCTACAGTGGCCTCAAGTCTAAAAATAAAAACAAAACTTTCGAACCAAAAGTCATTCGCCAGGTCTCAAAAATATGAAAGTAAGACCAGGTCGCATCAATCCAAATGTCTGTAAGAGAAAAAACAAGGCACTTATCCGATATCCAAAGTCATGTGCCACAATGACGTTATCCTCAGCGACATCACGCGATTGAATTCTCCATCAGCTGAACACACTCCATCTCTCCAATTCAGCGAGGAGAAAGTCATATTTCACAACAAATCACTCCTCCCAGGTATGTCATGAATGGAAAGTATATGCAAAGAAAGTTGCAACAGCCTCCAGTATGAAATCACTGCCATCATCCGAAAATAGTTCAGCCATCCAATTCAGCAATGGAAAAGAACATACGTGCTCCTCCAGCATCGGATCCTCCTGTAACGCCAGAGGACAACTCGGTGGGTTCACCAGATCGCTGTGTGTCAGAAAGGCATCCGCCGCTGCAGAGATCTCCCATTGGCCCAGAACTCCATTTATTGCTGCCAAGGCCATAACTCTCTCGCCAGAACAGATCAACTCATGAGCCACCACGGGACGCATTAGCTGATCAAAATCGACGTCAGGAGCAGTCCTCAAGCATAGGCACAAATCAATGGCCCAATCGAACTCGCAGTTCAGGCAGTGAAACACAGGTTGGACACACGTGAAGTCGGTGAACCGAAATGACAATCTATAGGCCGTGCTTAATGCTGCAAGCGGCAATGTTCCATAGTAATTGAGCATCCGATTACGGCACAGTGTCAGGAGGCGTTGAACGGCGTCTTGTGCAGGATGGGCATCCATGTTTTATGAAGAAAAATACCAACAGAATGCCTGCGGCTACAGCCAATAACACAGGTAGTCCACCAAACAAACTCGAAAAAATAGTATGAAAAAACGTGGGAATGATACCAAAAACCTTCTCAAACGTAGTCACGAGGCCACTGCTCACTAACTTGAAAAAATGTGCCAGCCCAGTCGTTGAAGAAGCATTAAAAATCTGGTGTACCAGCTCGCAGAAATGAAACGGCAAATCAGTATTTAAAAGCGCCTGCACCTCTGTGCGGGTGTTGGCTATGTGAAGGACATAAGTTTCCCGGGCCGAACTCAGGGTCACTTGTTTTTGAGACAAAAGGGCCCTTATTCTGCTTAAACCATTGAATTTTGCTTCCAAGGTTAGAATCCGTGGCCAGATGGAGACATCTGAAGAACCATGCGTGGGTGGGTATAGAACATTCTTGCAGCACACTACACGCTCTGATACAGTTACCACATATGCCACACCAATTAATAAACCACAACATAATTCGTTGTTTAAAAGTAAATAACTACCATTAGCTAACAATGTGAATGTGGGAACCACTGCTGGAACTGGCGTGCCTTTCAAAACACATGCTAAATTTGGGCGGTCCTGATTACAAGAACCGTGTAACTGAATGTGTCTGCATATTAATGAATGGTCAGGTGACTGTGTGCATTCCTCACCATTAAGATTCACTTCTTTCCCATCCTTCAGACATCTGTATGTGTATGGTAATGACCATGTCTCATGTAGGAATGCATTGCCTAGTGGTTCATATCGTCCTATAGCAATATATCGCATACAGTTAGTAAATTTATATAAAGGAAATGGTAATGTAATTAAACCATGAATAAGCCACGTGGCAGTAGTGGTTTCAGCAACAGAAAAAGGCAAGGATTCTAGCTTCTCAATATGTAACATAGAAAATGATGCATCACGCATTGAAAGCATGCGCTGTTTTTCAGTAAGATTAAAAGGGGCAAAAAGTGATGAAACGTTCAATGCGGTCCAGGGAACTCGACCAGCCTTAATTGTCTGTAGAGTCCAGGCAAACTGCATTACAGAACGCAATTGATTTTGACCATGGTATAACGTGGACACTTCATCATGTACAATATCAACAACAGAAGAAACAATATTATCCAATGTGTAAATTCTGGAAGAAAGCGTGTTAATACTGTTATCGACCACTGCAAGCACTTTTTCCAAATTGGCTTGATCAATAGCCCTCAGGCGTTTAGCTGCTTCGACTCGTGAAAATTTCCAAATTTCATTGTAAATAGCATAAATAAAGCGTTTAGACCTACCCATAGTCGGGCCTTTTATAAAATCATTTAACTCTATGTTCTCATTCAACTGGGACAGATGCAGTTTAACTGCAGTTAAAGTGGAATGTTGTAACCAGTTCTGACACAATTTGCCTACTGAATAAGTTGTAACAGTGTGATCTGAGTCAAACCTGGGATCTGGCCTGATGCGTGTAAAACCTTCAGACAAACCCAAAAAACGACGTTGGCAAGAATCAGAGCTTCTTTGCCATAAAAGCCACCCATCTGGATCAAAACTGGAAATATTAAAGGAGGAATTCTGCAAAAGTGCTTGTATCTCACTTATGGACAATGTAGTGAAATTACTCCAACCTGAATATTCTTCCAAATCAGGGATAGTAGGGTTATTTAATTTTTTAGATGTAGCCAATCCAAAACATGTTGTTTGCGAAATAGTCGAGTTTAAAAACAACATGTGATTCGGGATGAGACATGCACGATGCAAAGCCTCAGTGCCTTGTACCTGCCAATCTTTGGTACCCCAAACCGATTTAAGGTCAATAGCCTCCTTCCATAACTCATAGCCATCCACAGATAACCTTTCTAGAAAGGACTTTGAATACAACAATTTTGTGTCAGTTAGTCTAACTTTTGGCATGGATTTCTGTTTCACTTTAAAATAAAACGACTCAGGATTTGACTGATTAAAATCTGTAAAGTAAGAGTATTTTCCCAGAAACGTACTTGAGCTCCCCTGTAAAGGAGTAGGGCAATGTTCCCACTGAGTGTAATTCACAGGAACCCGCCTGGAACTTGTCTTGTGCAAGAAATGATTTCCATAATGTTGGTAACAAAACAAATCACCATAATTGACAGAATCTAAATACAAATCCTCATCATCAAAGGCCGCATAATATTTTAAATCAGAGAACAATGCTTCTACGGCCTGAAGATCCCAATCATCAGAACGAATATTTTGCTTAATCACATCTCCCATGTTTACTCTAAGCACATTAGGAACATTAATAACTTCTGTGGGGCCATGTATCTGAAACCTAACCGCATCCCACACAATCCCATCAAGGACAGGCCAAGCAGTAATTTGTACTGAATTTAAGTCTCTCTTTAGTCTGTGTGCTGAATGTGAGGAGGAGTGAGGGGCCAATGTTCCATTAAGGTACCGAATTCCTGTTCTTTCTTTCACATAATGGCCATCAATCAGGCGGAAAAAATAAAACACAAAACCAATTGACATAAAAAGATAAAATGAAAATAGTATCAGCCAAATGTATGTCCAAGGTGGAACTAAAAAATGTTTTTTAAACAACGTGGCATATTTTGCAATAGTCGATGGTTTCTTTGAAATTTCCGAATCAGAGTCAAAAGAGAATCTGGACTGGTTAGCCAAACGAGCATGTAAATCGGACATAGATAAATCAGCAGGATCTGCATAGGTCACCTCATCAATGTTAGTAACAGGAATAGTATTTAATAAAGGACTTGATAGGGCAGGCATCTCGAGGGACACCTCCTGATCTGCACCATATGTAATAGCCAGCACAGAGTGCCTCACCATGGAAGGACAGGATACAGCCGGTGTCATGCTATGAAGAATCGGCCACCCTGTGTGTCTTGACATTGTCAATAGAAATAAATCTGTTTTCTTTACGACCTGGAAGTGGTGGTAAAATGACTGTTCTTGTGCCCTTCACTCCAAGGACCCGAACTGGCGCTCGATATGAGGGACCAAACTCCTTTTTGTTTTCGATCTTCTCTCGAACCAGTTCTCCAACTTGGGGTAGCCAGCCAACTACCGGGATCTGCAACGCATCATCCGACGTGGAGGGCAAGTGTTCCTTTGCCAGACTGTCTCTGGTCTTTTGTAGATTCTGTAAAACATTGCAATGTTCATCTACGTCAAAGGCCGCGGCCTGGGCCTCGCAGTCTGCACCATCAAGGTCAGGGACGTACATCTTGATACCAAAGAGCATTTCGTATGGGGTCCGCCCACCCAGAGACCTTCTAGGGAGATTATTAAGCGCACGCTGCATGCCATAGAGGTGGGTCAGCCAGTTTCTACCAGTGCCTATAACTCGGGCTGTCAAAGATTGCTTTAAGTCGCGGTTCATTCTTTCTACCACAGAATTGCCCTCAGGCCTGTAGGGGCTTGAAAACTTCACCTGTACTCCCAACGAAACCATAGCATCCTTATACGCCTTAGAGGCGAAAGCCGGACCCTGGTCCGAATGGAAAGCACCACAAGCAAAGATTCCCACAAAGACACGCAAATCCTTAATGACAGTCCGTGAATCAGCGCTGCGATGCGGCCATAACCACACAAAGCGTGTGCATGAGTCAACTGCTACTAAGATGTATTTATACGCAGTATCAGAAGAGAAAGGACCGCAGTGATCCAAATAAACACATCCAAGTGGTTTATTAGAGATGTACAACTGTGTCTGAGGCGGACGCGCAGCAGTAGAAGGCTTAATCTGCTGACAAATGTCACACATAAGGACATAATCGCGCGTCTGTTTGTACAGTCCCCGCCACCAGAATCTCTGTTGTAGCTGAGATACAGTGGCTGAGACGCCCGCATGCGCAGACGCCACACCTTCATGAGCCGCTGTAATCAGAGAAGCTCTGCGATCCGAGTTGGGAACTAGACGCTCTCCAACTTCAGGAATTTTCACATAAGGAACCTTATCGGGACTTAAGTGGTATGTGTACTTCGAAGGGAACCCCGCAGGATATTTTCCTCCCTTCGCCGTGGCAGCAACAGCCGCCAAGATGTCATCATCTATTTTGCTTTTGGACCTCGTGACTGCTGCAACTAAGTATTTAGATACCGCTGATTTCGCTGCTTCATCAGCAAGCGAGTTGCCAACAGCGTGGACTCCCACGCGCTGGTGGCCGAGAGTATGAATCACAAACACGAGCGGCAGCTTTTCTTTAAGTTCCGCTACTCGGACCCAGATCATTTTATGTTTTATTGTGCTACCTTTGGAATCACGAAAATCATTCTGAATCCAAAAGAACAAGTTCTCATTGTAAGACTGGACACAGTAGTAAGAATCACTTACGATTAAAGTTGTCACACTAGGATCTGCGTACTCCAATGCGAGCATAAGAGCACGGAGCTCTGCTAATTGTGCGGTGCAGTCTCCAAGCGTCTGCGTGTGCACGACACTGGACTCGAACTCATCGTTCACCATGGCACCGACCACAATGGCGCAAGCGGAAACGTAGGCATGTTTAGAGCCATGCGCAACCTGCGCCGAACCATCCGTGTAAATGATACAGTGGAAATCCTCCAACGGCCGCATTGCTAAAGGAGCAGGATGAACAAATTCATACTGTAAATACTCCTGCGACCGTAAAGCGGCGTCAAAAATAAACGTGACATCCTGAGATGTCAAGGAAGTAGCCCACTGAATCCACCGAGGGTGCAAAGCTTTAGAATTAGGTACACTGGCTTTCGTGACCGCCTCCAAGGCAGGACACGGGGTAACAACCAACATGCGCTTTCCCTGCGACAGGGCACGTTCTTTAAGAATTGCCATCTGCACAGCCGTTAACACTTTCTCCACAGTGGAAAAACGCAGTTCAGCCGAAGTGTACAAGTGCGACTTGTAAGCAATAGGTACAGTATCCCCCTCGTTAAAAGTCAGGTACGTGAAACCCACCGTCCCAGGGATAATTCTTATCACCAGGTTGGTCTGGTTATCACGGGTCTGTAAGTAGTCAGAAGTGAGCAAATCAGCCTGCAAAGACTGCAGAATGGCTGAATGCTCAGGCAGCCAGCATGATTTGGAAAAAGATGGTTGTACCAAGGCATATAAAGGCTTGATACGCTGGGCATATTCCGGAATGTATGTCCTCCCGAAATTTAAAAAACCCAGTAAAGACTGTAATTTTTTCAGCGTTGTCGGAGAGCGCAACTGCGCGCACTTCTCCAGGAAGTGAGGAGCCAATCCCTTTCCTTCATGGTTAAGTTCATAACCAAGAAACAACACTGTGTACTCCGCAATGTGTGATTTCGCAAAGTTAAACTTGTAACCCATGTCTGCAAAGTTACAAATTATGCTGTTTACTCGACACAGATGCACCCAAAGCTCGTCGTCTGTGAGATAAATGTCATCCACATACGAACATGCAACTGGATCGAAACTCTCTAAAAGAGAGACTATGCGGGCGGAAAACACTCCAGGACTATTTTTATATCCCATTGGGAGTCGTTTAAACATTTTTTGTACGCCGCCGCATGTAAAACTGGTCCATTGGGAACTTAGACCATCTAATCTATGTGCATAAAAACCATTGGAAATGTCAAGCGTGGTTTTGAACCGTTTACGCTCAAGACTATTCACTAGGGCAGAGCCGTGAGTATTCTGTACTGCACAGTTACGGCAATGCGAGTTCAAATGCCGGTAATCCAAAACCAGACGATACGAGCCGTCCGGCTTGTTAACAGTAAAAAGGGGATTATTCATTGGTGACACACATGTTTCAATTACACCTTGATATTCCAATTGTTCAAGGATAGCCGCGACCGATGCTTTAGCTTCACGCCGTATGGGATACTGGGGTTGTGGCTGAGGCTGTGACCGTAAAGGAATCTCATGGCTAGGGGACAATTTATCCCAGCCACACTGATTTCGGTACACAGCCGGCGCAAGCGCCAGAGCCCACTCTTCTGCAAAATGCAGCGCTTCCACTCTCGGTACAGTGTGCGCGAAACTGGGGAGGATTACCTCCTCCCCTCGCGGAGCTGCGAGAACAAAAGGTGGGGGCCAGTCAGCCTCCGAAAGCAAAATGTCATACGTATCCGAAAGAGTCTCCCAAAATACCCCTTTTACAGTTCGCTGCATGTCACCTTCAATTAACAGGACAATTTCAAAAAGTCTTTCAGGGGGAGCAACATGTGTATCAGCTGTTTCGATTACAACATAAGTGTCAGTCGCTGTCACCTTCAACAGTGGACGGAGGGCCTCTCTCACTATGGTAATCTCCGCCGCGCTGTCCAGCAAGGTCAGAGCCCACGTCAGATTCCGAAGCCGCGTTCTCACTATCTGGGGCATATCGATGTGCTGTTAAGGCTGCGACTTTCTTCTTGGCAAACTGCGGTCTCTTTGGCGTAGAGTCGTCCCGCTGGTCCCCTTCACTTCGCGTGCGGGGCTGGCCACGTCCTTGCTGACCACCCCTGCCCCTGCCGCCCCCTCCACCACCGGTTGACGGAGCCGATGAGTCCTGAAAGGAACGAGGAGAGCGTTGGTCAGATGCTTGATATCTGTCAGGCGATTTAATCGTAGCGCGGTCGCGCAATTCATAAACTCGCTCTGACTGCGCAGGTTGTGAAGGCGCCGGACTCGAGGCCTGTTGTTGTTGTTGCTTACCCTGATTCTGCTTTTTAGGCCAATTTTGTTTTTTGGACCTGGGCTGTCCACCTGTTTCCGAAGACTGCCCCTGGGGTTGCTTCTTTTCTTTTTCAAGAAAAACTTTCGCACCCTTAGAATTGCGGCCAACCATTTTATAAGCCGCCACAATTATTCTTGCCAGCTGACGGGGTTTCTCGGCATCGGGAATTAACGCCAGACCATTGGCCACTTGAAAGTTCACTGCATCCCCTTTTACATTGGCAAGGATAATACCGCAAACTGTCTCAAATGAACCGTTCAGGCGCATACCCAACTCAACCGCCGACTCAGGTCCGTGATCATCCTGAACACGTTTGAGGATCGCAGACAGGTTCGACACTGACGGTGTGCCAAAGCACCTCGAGTAAACCGCTGCAAAAGTCTTACCCCATGTCTCACAGTCAACAAGTTCCGGGGCTAAATCTTTCGGTAAACTAAGCGTAAGAATCCGGTGTTTTTCACCCGGAGTCGTATTAGGAAACACAGCCTCCAGCTGGTCGAATTTCTCGGCAAGCCAGTAAGGAAAATCATCCTTATTGTCTGGCTTTCTGCCCATAACGGAATTCACCAAGACAGGACTGATTTTCAAGCCAGCCTGGTCTGCTCGAAGCTGCGCACCTGCGGGGGCTGCGCCATGAATATTACGACCAATGTAATGAACAAGCGCTCTAATCACTCCAACCGCGACCTCATGAAGACGCCGCAGGTCACCCACGTTACAAGTGGTGCGATTAGGATGAGGAGTAAATCCACCCAAAGCGGGCCAATTTGTGCCCGGAATGGATAAGGGACCTAACCTCGGAGCTGTTAAAGAATGGGGTAGGGCGCCACCAAACCAAACTCCGTGCTGCCAAGCGTCTATAGGTACTTCCAGTGCCCTGTACGGAGCATAAGCCGCCGGTAAATCCGTGGCAGTGTATGAATGGTAGACACCCGAATTAGCGTCTATTTCCGGAAATGTCACCCAGGAATAAAACAATTCGTACGGGTACGCATGTTCCGCACTCACTACTAGAACCACAGCTAAGCCTTCCGCGGGTACATTATAACCCCGCAAGTGGTCGCGAACCGCGATGCGGCTATGCTGCGCTATTTCCACTGCCATGTTAGCACAGGAAGAAGAAAAACTAGACAAAGAACACTTTGTAGCACAACTGGGTAGTGATTCAAAGAAACCTTTTTTAGAAGAATTCAAGCTTGAAAAGACCTATTTCAAAAACAGGTAGGTTTTCCGACACCGCCGTTTACCGGAAACGGAAATGAAGGTGTCAAGGTATGAATGATATACTACTCGAGTGTCATGAAATACGGCCAACCAATCCGTTGGGCGCCATGTAGCAGGGTTTCCGTTCTCCCACAGAACTGTGCATAGAGATCTAGAACCTCAGTGAGTTAGGATGGTCCAAAAACTCATCTCAGTGTCAGAAATCTCGTTACCTAGCTAGCTACAGTGTCTCATGGATCATTTATGGAATGATCCATGTATTAGACAAACCAGAACATGATCTTTAGAATACCTCAGGAGTCGTGGAACACATGAACACTCTTTCGTTATATAATCATTTCAAACCAAAACTGAGAGTCAAAGAACACAAGTGCAAGTTTGAAATATTTATTATTCAATGCAAAGTTCTCAAACGCAGTATCTTGTATAATACCAAAATGCAGATTATAAAAATCAGAGTCAGCAGCATAGTCACTAATCCATAGTAAGCAAAAGGTGCTAGCATGTTATAATGCAATTTCTATAGAAATCTGTATCACCTATATTTCGCGCACCCTATCTAGCATATTATATTATATCTAAGAAGGTCTCATTCGGGTTTTAGCAGGGCGGCCCCATAACTCTCAATGTCAGTAGGAGCAGTTCACATCAACCGCTACCAGCTCTCTTCATGCGCAGCACCAAGTGTCTACGTTCATTCCGTGTAACTCTATCTTAAACCCGCGTAGAGCCCAAAATGTTGGCATCAACATTATTTGTGTTATGTCTAATGTGGTGCGAGGATCAAGCCTCCCAGCAACCTTGTGTTAGGTTAATTTCAGAGTGTGCAGCTCTCAGTGTGCAGACAGTTGTACCAAGTGTACCAGGCAAAGCTGATAGCATAGAAATAACATATTATTCTCAATAAAACCACCTCACCGCTTCTAGGGTGAAGGCGACAACAACAAGTATGTGTCGTGTGCAAAACTGAAGCCGAAGGAAAAAAGGCTGTTTAAACATGTAATGCACTCATGCTAACTTAACACAATATATGTAACGAAGTATCCATATGACAAGGGTTCAAAATTACACCCCCAGATGGTTCCCTATTAGGTAATTTATTCAATAAGGAGTCAAATAAGGTGGGCCATAGAGCAATCATTGAGGTTCCTTCAGAGTATGCGACCCGAGCATCATGAATTAGAAGTGAGAGAAAATCAGTAATATCTTTCTCTTTTTTCTCACTCCATACTAATCTTTTTAGGCTAAAAGCGGCGGGGCAGTTCTTTTTTTTTTTTTTTTTTTTTGTAAGACATTTATTATGAACAAATGAAAGAGAAGATATACACTGCGTCACGCCAACAACCCGGAGGCAGGCCGCGATCAGGTAGGTTATACAAAAATTACATAGAAATATCTCAGAGACCCTCATCCGGCCGGGTCGATCATGCAGAGGTAAACTTAGGACACAATAAAACCTACAGCGTTTGCAGTGCAACTTAAGCGAGTAAACGGTCTTACTTTTCTCACAGTGCCGCTGGCAAGTTAAAGATAGCTAAAATCAATGAAGCCGCCACTAAGTAAGCAGCAGTCAACCACCTGTTACAGTGGCCTATAAAAAGGATGTGCCTGTCAGCACCATTTTTCTCCCAACAGGACCCCCCAACAAACAAAACCAGAAACTTCAAACATAGGTGCAAGTACGTTGAAACAGCATCCACACAACACTCCAGTTCACAAAGGTATCTCGTGGGCCTGCCACAGGTTGTTCAGAGAGAGGGCCAGCCTCGGTTAGGGCGGGCATGGAAAGGCATCTTGGCCGTGCACAAATTGGCGAAGGGCGTGTGGGGTGGGGGTATTGAATTGTCCACAGGGGGACCTGTAGGATGAGGGGGGGGGGGGGGCAGGGGACACCATCCGGGTCAGTGGAGGCAGCAAACGCGTAACTTGCGTCTGGGCAGGGCCTGCCAGTGTAAGCGCGGGACTGCGGGACCCCGTACATTAACTTACGCAGCGCGCACCATTAGCCCATGTCGTCTGAAATATTCGTAGCATGTGAGGTACTCGGGGAGTCAGAGCTCGCGCGGTCTGTAGTCCACTGTACAAACGGGCCCCATATGTCCGTGGGTCTGGAAGCGGTGGGCATGGTCTCCCATATGGTGCGTCAGTTGTGTGTGGCCGTAAGTCACATCCCTGATCCAGCTCTCAAGTGCGGGGAGGGCCGGCCTGCCCCAGTGCAGAGCAATCTGTCGTTTGGCATACAGCAGGAGTAATGCATGCAGCTTCCTGTCGCTGGGCTCAGTGTTCTTAACATACCCCAGCAGTCCCAACAGTGGGGACGGTGAGTCACTCCTTTGTGTGATTTGATTAATGGCATTAAAGACCTCTGACCAGTATACCCTCAGCTTGGGGCAGCTCCAAGCTACATGAATAAAGGTTGCATCGTCACCCCCACATTTCCAGCAAGAGGCATCCTCACGGATACCCATTCGGCGTAGTAGTGCCGGAGTGCGGTAATATCTGTGTAGGAACTTGAAGTGGATAAGCCGCAGTCGATAGTTTGGGGATAGAGCTGTGAGTTGCGTGCAGCAATACTCCCATGCGTCCTCCGGCATCTGGTCCCCTAGGTCCGCAGCCCAAGCGGTCTTAGCCGTGGCCACTGTCACCGGGGCTTGTTCCTGCATGCAGTTATATAATCTGGACACCAGCTTTTTAGGGGAAGGTCGTGAAAGCAAGTTTTGGAGGGCGGCTAGTGTGCAAGGTTCTTCCGGGAAGCACGGTCCTATCTTCTTGCAAGATTCCCTAAGGGAATGATATAGTAATGTGTCAGCAAACGTGGAAGGCTGGTCATCCCCATCAGCAGGCATCTCGAAAAATGTGCCATCTGGATATAGGTCGGCAAAGGTGAGAAGTCGATTCCCACGGATAGTGAGGACGTCACCTCTCGCTGTCAAACAAGGCAGCATCGGATTGCCCCTCAAAGGGACCGCTGGCGCATAAAGCAGGGGGAGACCGGCTCGTTTCTGAAGTTCTCGCCAGGACCAGCGGACCATTTCCACTGTGTCTACCTCACGCGACGGGCATGTAACCTTTCCATATAGTGCCACTCGCAATGGCAAGGGGGCGACCACTGCCAGTTCCACCGCCGCATGTGGCTGGTAAGGGGTGGGGTAGGCCCAGAAATGTAGGAACTGAGCCTGCGCACAGAGTGAATAGAGCCTCAAGTCTGGGGCACCCAGGCCCCCCTGTCGGAGCGGGAGCGTGAGTAGGTCCCAGGAGACTCTGGCTTGCCCGCCAGCCCACACCAGTTTCAGCAGCAGTGAGCGAACCCGGGTGTGGAAGTGCGCTGTCATAGGTAGTGGTACGTTGACAAACAAGTACAAGAATTTGGGAAGGACCACCATTTTGGCCAGTGCAATTCTAGCGACCAGGGACAACGGTAGTCTATTCCAGGCCTCGACCTTTCTTTCCAACCAGTCCACCGCCCTGCACATCCCGGCTGATCCAGATGCCTAAATATTTGACAGCCTCCGTCTCCCACCTGAGGGGGTAGTCAGGGGCAGGGCGATCAGTGCTCTCCGTCAGGGGGAAGGCCACCGACTTCGACCAGTTAATGGATATCCCTGCCAAACCCTCAAATCTAACGAATTCCCGAAGTAGCGGGCTCAGATTGTCTTTAGGGTTCAGGACGTACAAGGTGACATCGTCCGCGTACAGCGAGATCAGTAAGCTTCTAGCACTAAACCCGATGCCCCTTGCGGTGTGGTGCTGCCGAATTCGAGCCGCAAGCGGCTCCATCGCAATCGCAAAGAGGAGCGGGGACAGAGGGCATCCCTGCCTAGTACCTCTTGAGACCTTGAAGGGCTTGGAGACGAGTCCGTTAACGCTCACCCGGGCTCTGAGTTCCGTGTAAAGGAGCTTGATTAGGGTCATGAAGTTTTGGCTGAATCCCATCCGCCTCAGTACACTGAAGAGGTAGGGCCATTCTAAGGAGTCAAAGGCTTTGGTGGCGTCCAGAAACACCACCGCCGCCTGTATTGACGGGTGCAGATAGTGCAGGACCGAAAAAATCGTTCTGAGATTATGTGATGTCGCTCGGCCAGGGATGAATCCCGATTGATCTGGGAGCGCTATCATCGGCAGCATCGGTTGTAATCTATCGGCAATTACTTTCGCGTATATTTTGGCATCCACGTTTATAAGGGACAGGGGCCTGTAGGAGTCAAGCTGCTGTTCATCTTTATCCGGCTTGAGGAGCGTGACTATGAGAGCCTCCCGCATGGAGTCTGGAAGAGAGTTGGACTCGAGAGCCTCAACAAATACAGAGTGTAGTCTCGGCGCTAGTTCAGCTACGTAGGTTTTATAAAAGGAGGTGGTCAGGCCATCTGGGCCAGGTGCCTTATTGGCCGGCATGCTTTTAATCACCTGGGCGATATATTGTACTGTGACGGTGAGGTCCATGTATTGTCTGTGGTTGTTGTTGAACCACACCAGTGCTATGGAATCAAGGAAGTCTCGCAATGACGCCGGTGTCGTGGGTTGTCTTGAGGTGTACAGGGTAGCATAGAAGTCCGCGAAGGCGCCCAGCACCGCCTCCTGGCCCACCACTAGGTTTCCGGTGTTATCATAAATAGTGTGTATATAGGACGATTGTGTGCGAGGAGCAATCAGTCTGGCAAGAGTCCTGCTTGGCCTATCTCCCTCCCCATACCTGCGTGCCTCTGCTTGCTTCCCCAGGAACCGCACCTCCCGCTCCGCCTCCTCATTGAAGGCCAACAGTTTCGCTTTCAGAGCGCCAGCAGTCGCCAACGAAGGGTCGGAGCTAAACGCAACATCCAGGTCTTTCAGTTCCCCCTCAAGTTTAGCTAACGTGTCTCTTATGGTGCGCAGGACCCCTGCTTTTCGTGCAATACATTGACCCCTGATTACAGCTTTAAATGCATCCCACACAATGGCTTCAGATGTGGCAGACCCTGCATTCTCAACAAAGTAGTTAGTGATGTCCTCTCTTATCTCCTCTACAAACACAGGGTCTGTGAGCGCATGTGGGGGAAGGCGCCATTGGAACGCCCTATGTGTAGTGTCGGGGGGATGCAATACCAACATACACGGAGCATGGTCTGACAGTGATCTGGCCATGATATCAACATTCGACACCCATGTCGCAATCTCAGGAGACACCAACCAGAAGTCTAGTCGCGACCAAGCAGCTTTATGGTGGGTGTAGCAGGTCCCTACTTTTGCTCCCGGGTTTCTAACTCGCCACACATCTGAAAGCAGACCCTCACTCATGATATCAGAGATCGCTTGACGCGCTCTAGTGTGCTGCGGTCTGCTCACACCCCTGCGATCCATGTCATCGTTTAACACAATGTTGAAGTCCCCCCCCAACACAATCGTCTGGCAATCCAGCAACACAATTTTCGCCCAAACATTTCTAAAAAAGTCAGGATCATCCACATTTGGGCCATAGATTGCAGCTAGGACAATGGGTCGCCCCTGCAAAGACCCATGGAGCAGGACATACCTTCCCTCCGCATCCCGCACTTGAGAGTACTCCCGCCAATCCAACCCTCTGCGAATTAGTATAGCAACGCCCCTTGCATAATTTGAGTAAATGGAAGAATAAACGTGCGCCCATCTTGAATTTTTCAATCTAGCTGAGGGAGTGACATTTAGATGTGTTTCTTGTAGGAAGCATATATCTACATTGTGTCTTGACAACACGCCATGCAGCAGACGGGCCTTTTTGAAGTCCCCAAGGCCTCTAATGTTCCAAGTCCAGAGTTTGATACCTCCCATTAAAGCGTCTTACAGCCCCAATCCCCCATCCCACATCCTTGCCCCCGGTAGCCAATCAGGCACCAAGACACCATATTCGCAGACCCAGCGCACAGATACATAGGCATGTGTAGTAGTACATTGCACCCCTTACTAACCAAAACTCGCAACTTGTGAAAACCCCCCATCCGCCCCCCTCCCTCAGCAACCCCCCAATCAGGTCGTGACATACCCCAATAACATGTACACAATGCTTGGAAACACCCCAACATCAACAACAAAGGGAGGCACCCCATGAGGCGTGGTGCGCTCGGCAAACACCCCCGTGTACGCGGGGTGGCTACAATCAAACTTTAGTGTTCCTGGGTACTAGCAGTGTCCCCCAACCCGTAGTCTTCAAGGTCCGCAGCCAACCAGTGTCCCAGCGGGAGCACGGAGACAGCAGCAAAAGCTGGTGCACAATAGTTTCACAGTAACTTACCCCCAATTAGGCAGTTTGGAAGGAGCAAACCTGTGCGAGAGATCAATCTGGCGCTCAACTCCGACACAAAGAGTAGATTTGCAGCCGTGAAGGGTGAGCATTGTAGAAACCTCAGTCATTGTCGCTCAGGTGCTCCGAAGCTTCCTCAAGTCTCGGCGATTTCCTCCTGGCCCCAGCACAGATGTGTTTAGCGAACTTGAGGGCTGATTTGGCGTCAGTGAAGAAGTGAGAGGTATTGTCGTGGTGAACCTTCAGCTTTGCCGGGTATAGGAGAGAGTAGGGCACGCCGGCTTGTAGTAGAACTTTCTTCGCTGGTAAGAATTCCTTCCGGGCCGCTTGCACCAGAGGGGTGAAATCCGGGTAGAAGGAGATGTGATTACCCTGATGTGTGATCTTACCCTTCTCTCTAGCCAAACGTAGAATGACGTCCCTATCTTGGTAGTTAAGTAGTTTAGCCAGGATCGGACGCGGTGGGGCACCCACCGGGGGCTTCTTCCCTAGGGACCTGTGCGCTCTCTCCACCGTGAAAACCGGGGACAAGTCCGGGTCGAACAGTTCATGCAGAAGGTTCGACACAAACGATTCCATCTTTCCTGTGTTTGTAGTCTCTGGAATGCCCGTAATGCGGACGTTGGACCTTCTGGAGCGTGCTTCCAAATCGTCCGATTTGGCGCGCAAATTTTCGAGTTCCCGCTCCAGCGTCGTGATGTGCCACTTAGCCTGTTGCTGGAATTCGCAACATTCAGTTTGCCTGTTTTCGAGACAGTCCAGCCTCTTCTCGTGGGTGTCCACCTTAGCTTTTACGGTTTCGAGTTGCGCCGTCATAGTATCCAGTTTTGCATCTATGCTCTTCAAGCTGGTTCTCACCTCCATGATGAGGGCCCCAAAGTCTATGTCCGGGGTAGCACCTTGCGATGACGATGCGCCAACATCCGGCTCCATTGTCGCGTTCTTCGGTGGCTTTCTACTATCAAAAGTTAGCTTAGGTTGTTTGGCGTCATTTTTCCCCATCTCAGCAGTCCAGAGAGAGTCACCAGCCACGCAATGGGGCAGCACCCCTCTGTGCCACTACTGGCAAGTGCCCCGTGTGAACGCGGCTGTCTAGGCGGTGCCAGTGCGCGCCGGGCGTGACTATTCAAACGTGGTAAGGCGGGTCAACCGCGTGAATGACCCCTGCAGGTGCCCAGTGAGTTCAGCAAGCTGCAACGCCTGACTAGGGTCTACTCCGGATTTAAAATGGCGGGCTCTCGCAGTGCAATGAAGGGTCCGCTCGCACCGCTAGGAAAGCGCAGCACAGGGGCTCAAGGGGATCAGGGCTGCAAGGCGCCTCTCCGTGTGTGCAGCTGTGTGTCCCGCCGAGCTGAAGGTCAGCGGGAGGTCCAGGCGCAGCTGCTGGACGGCAGGATCAACGGGGGACCGCGTCCCTCCTTAGCCCCTTCTCACCTTCCCTCCGGTCGCCGCCGTGATGTAGGTGGCACAGGCTCAACCACTCCGGTCCCCACCGGGCTCAACACCGGCCAGCGCCGCCTCCGGCGGTCTCAGGATAACTGCACCACGGCGCGGCTTTTCCACCAAGCCGCGCCGGTCTCCGTTTCGCTCCCCGCAGCCTCTAGCCAAAGTAGCCCTCCGTCAGCAGCGGCGGGGGCCCAGCAGCGAGGTGACCTCGGCGAACACCGCTCAGTCAGCCGGGGCCTTCCTAGCCGCGGCCCACAGTGACTCGCGGCTTCCAGCAAGTAGCACTTCCGGCGCGGGTCAGGACCAGCTCGCCAGCCGGTGGAAAAGAAGTACGTCTCCGCTTCAAAGGGGGACCGTCTCCGCGCCCCAAACTCGGGTCGGAGGATCACCAGGGTGTAGGTAGCAGATCCCGGGTGGTGTGGGGGTCTGCAGTCGCCAGGAACAGGATCATTGAAGGATCAATCGGAGTAGCCGGCGGAGCTCACTTAAAGAGCGGCCATCTCGCTGCTCGGCTAGCCACGCCCCAGCGCGGCGGGGGCAGTTCTTAATATTTTGATTTCTGATAAATACTGGAAGGGTAAACTAATAACGATAACTTGCGGATTATGGTCACTCTTAATCCTTGGTACAACCTCATAACTTTGAACTAATTCTGAGAGTTTATCTGTCAATATCGTATAGTCAATTATAGAGAGGCAGTCACTTTTATTAAAAGTTGGGAAATGCTTTCTATCATGCAGAATCGTTAGATTGCATTTAATAAATTCACAATTGGACCATTGGGCTAAAAGATCTGA